>NW_026646256.1:0-235381 GCF_949987535.1 Balaenoptera acutorostrata | reverse complement strand
TTAGGGTGAGGGTAGTTATTAAACCTATCCCACTCTCTAGATACCCCTTAGCACGTAAAGGAATATTATTTGGGGGTCCAGCCATGGAGAAGAGTTTAGACACGAGGAGAAGATAAGGAACACACCCATTATCAAGAAATCACATTAGGATTCTCTTTTTAACCTGTTCCTTAAAACACTAGTGCTTAGGAAATCTATTGGAGGCAGAAGCAGTCAAGGGTAGCGTAGGGTTAGGGTTAGGGTTAGGGTGACGGTTAGGGTACGGCTTAGGGTACGAGTTCGGGGAGGGTTTCGGGTAGGGCGTAGGGTATGGGTTAGGGCTAGTGTTAGGGTTAGGGCTCGGTTTAGGGTACGGGTTAGGATTAGGGTACGCGTTAGGGTTAGGGTAGGGGTTAGGGTTAGGGTACGCATTAGGGTGAGGGTAGTTATTAAACCTATCCCACTCTCTAGATACCCCTTAGCACGTAAAGGAATATTATTTGGGGGTCCTGCCATGGAGAAGAGTTTAGACACGAGGAGAAGATAAGGAACACACCCATTATCAAGAAATCACATTAGGATTCTCTTTTTAACCTGTTCCTTAAAACACTAGTGCTTAGGAAATCTATTGGAGGCAGAAGCAGTCAAGGGTAGCTTAGGGTTAGGGTTAGGGTTAGGGTGAGGGTTAGGGTACGGCTTAGGGTACGGGTTCGGGGAGGGGTTCGGGTAGGGCGTAGGGTATGGGTTAGGGTTAGGGTTAGGGCTAGTGTTAGGGTTAGGGCTCGGTTTAGGCTACGGGTTAGGATTAGGGTACGCGTTAGGGTTAGGGTAGGGGTTAGGTTTAGGGTACGCATTAGGGTGAGGGTAGTTATTAAACCTATCCCACTCTCTAGATACCCCTTAGCACGTAAAGGAATATTATTTGGGGGTCCAGCCATGGAGAAGAGTTTAGACACGAGGAGAAGATAAGGAACACACCCATTATCAAGAAATCACATTAGGATTCTCTTTTTAACCTGTTCCTTAAAACACTAGTGCTTAGGAAATCTATTGGAGGCAGAAGCAGTCAAGGGAAGCTTAGGGTTAGGGTTAGGGTTACGGTGAGGGTTAGGGTACGGCTTAGGTTACGGGTTCGGGGAGGGGTTCGGGTAGGGCGTAGGGTATGGGTTAGGGTTAGGGTTAGGGTTAGTGTTAGGGTTAGGACTCGGTTTAGGGTACGGGTTAGGATTAGGGTACGCGTTAGGGTTAGGGTAGGGGTTAGGGTTAGGGTATGCGTTAGGGTGAGGGTAGTTATTAAACCTCTCCCACTCTCTAGATACCCCTTAGCACGTAAAGGAATATTATTTGGGGGTCCAGCCATGGAGAAGAGTTTAGACACTAGGAGAAGATAAGGAACACACCCATTATCAAGAAATCACATTAGGATTCTCTTTTTAACCTGTTCCTTAAAACACTCGTGCTTAGGAAATCTATTGGAGGCAGAAGCAGTCCAGGGTAGCGTAGGGTTAGGGTTAGGGTTAGGGTGAGGGTTAGGGTACGGCTTAGGGTACGGGTTCGGGGAGGGGTTCGGGTAGGGCGTAGGGTATGGGTTAGGGCTAGTGTTAGGGTTAGGGCTCGGTTTAGAGTACGGGTTAGGATTAGGGTACGCATTAGGGTTAGGGTAGGGGTTAGGGTTAGGGTACGCGTTAGGGTGAGGGTAGTTATTAAACCTATCCCACTCTCTAGATACCCCTTAGCACGTAAAGGAATATTATTTGGGGGTCCAGCCATGGAGAAGAGTTTAGACACGAGGAGAAGATAAGGAACACACCCATTATCAAGAAATCACATTAGGATTCTCTTTTTAACCTGTTCCTTAAAACACTAGTGCTTAGGAAATCTATTGGAGGCAGAAGCAGTCAAGGGTAGCGTAGGGTTAGGGTTAGGGTTAGGGTGAGGGTTAGGGTACGGCTTAGGGTACGAGTTCGGGGAGGGTTTCGGGTAGGGCGTAGGGTATGGGTTAGGGCTAGTGTTAGGGTTAGGGCTCGGTTTAGGGTACGGGTTAGGATTAGGGTACACGTTAGGGTTAGGGTAGGGGTTAGGGTTAGGGTACGCATTAGGGTGAGGGTAGTTATTAAACCTATCCCACTCTCTAGATACCCCTTAGCACGTAAAGGAATAGTATTTGGGGGTCCAGCCATGGAGAAGAGTTTAGACACTAGGAGAAGATAAGGAACACACCGATTATCACGAAATCACATTACGATTCTCTTTTTAACCTGTTCCTTAAAACACTAGTGCTTAGGAAATCTATTGGAGGCAGAAGCCGTCAAGGGTAGCTTAGGGCTAGGGTTAGGGTTAGGGTGAGGGTTAGGGTACGGCTTAGGGTACGAGTTCGGGGAGGGGTTCGGGTAGGGCGTAGGGTATGGGTTAGGGTTAGGGTTAGGGCTAGTGTTAGGGTTAGGGCTCGGTTTAGGCTACGGGTTAGGAATAGGGTACGCGTTAGGGTTAGGGTAGGGGTTAGGGTTAGGGTACGCATTAGGGTGAGGGTTGTTATTAAACCTATCCCACTCTCTAGATACCCCTTAGCACGTAAAGGAATATTATTTGGGGGTCCAGCCATGGAGAAGAGTTTAGACACTAGGAGAAGATAAGGAACACACCCATTATCACGAAATCACATTAGGATTCTCTTTTTAACCTGTTCCTTAAAACACTAGTGCTTAGGAAATCTATTGGAGGCAGAAGCCGTCAAGGGTAGCTTAGGGCTAGGGTTAGGGTTAGGGTGAGGGTTAGGGTACGGCTTAGGGTACGGGTTCGGGGAGGGTTTCGGGTAGGGCGTAGGGTATGGTTTAGGGTTAGGGTTAGGGCTAGTGTTAGGGTTAGGGCTCGGTTTAGGGTACGGGTTAGGATTAGGGTACGCGTTAGGGTTAGGGTAGGGGTTAGGGTTAGGGTACGCGTTAGGGTGAGGGTAGTTATTAAACCTATCCCACTCTCTAGATACCCCTTAGCACGTAAAGGAATATTATTTGGGGGTCCAGCCATGGAGAAGAGTTTAGACACGAGGAGAAGATAAGGAACACACCCATTATCAAGAAATCACATTAGGATTCTCTTTTTAACCTGTTCCTTAAAACACTAGTGCTTAGGAAATCTATTGGAGGCAGAAGCAGTCAAGGGTAGCGTAGGGTTAGGGTTAGGGTTAGGGTGAGGGTTAGGGTACGGCTTAGGGTACGAGTTCGGGGAGGGTTTCGGGTAGGGCGTAGGGTATGGGTTAGGGCTAGTGTTAGGGTTAGGGCTCGGTTTAGGGTACGGGTTAGGATTAGGGTACACGTTAGGGTTAGGGTAGGGGTTAGGGTTAGGGTACGCATTAGGGTGAGGGTAGTTATTAAACCTATCCCACTCTCTAGATACCCCTTAGCACGTAAAGGAATATTATTTGGGGGTCCAGCCATGGAGAAGAGTTTAGACACTAGGAGAAGATAAGGAACACACCCATTATCAAGAAATCACATTAGGATTCTCTTTTTAACCTGTTCCTTAAAACACTAGTGCTTAGGAAATCTATTGGAGGCAGAAGCCGTCAAGGGTAGCTTAGGGCTAGGGTTAGGGTTAGGGTGAGGGTTAGGGTACGGCTTAGGGTACGTGTTCGGGGAGGGTTTCGAGTAGGGCGTAGGGTATGGTTTAGGGTTAGGGTTAGGGCTAGTGTTAGGGTTAGGGCTCGGTTTAGGGTACGGGTTAGGATTAGGGTACGCGTTAGGGTTAGGGTAGGGGTTAGGGTTAGGGCACGCGTTAGGGTGAGGGTAGTTATTAAACCTATCCCACTCTCTAGATACCCCTTAGCACGTAATGGAATATTATTTGGGGGTCCAGCCATGGAGAAGAGTTTAGACACGAGGAGAAGATAAGGAACACACCCATTATCAAGAAATCACATTAGGATTCTCTTTTTAACCTGTTCCTTAAAACACTAGTGCTTAGGAAATCTATTGGAGGCAGAAGCAGTCAAGGGTAGCGTAGGGTTAGGGTTAGGGTTAGGGTGAGGGTTAGGGTACGGCTTAGGGTACGAGTTCGGGGAGGGTTTCGGGTAGGGCGTAGGGTATGGGTTAGGGCTAGTGTTAGGGTTAGGGCTCGGTTTAGGGTACGGGTTAGGATTAGGGTACACGTTAGGGTTAGGGTTAGGGTACGCATTAGGGTGAGGGTAGTTATTAAACCTATCCCACTCTCTAGATACCCCTTAGCACGTAAAGGAATATTATTTGGGGGTCCAGCCATGGAGAAGAGTTTAGATACTAGGAGAAGATAAGGAACACCCCCATTATCAAGAAATCACATTAGGATTCTCTTTTTAACCTGTTCCTTAAAACACTAGTGCTTAGGAAATCTATTGGAGGCAGAAGCAGTCCAGGGTAGCGTAGGGTTAGGGTTAGGTTTAGGGTGAGGCTTAGGGTACGGCTTAGGGTACGGGTTCGGGGAGGGGTTCGGGTAGGGCGTAGGGTATGGGTTAGGGCTAGTGTTAGGGTTAGGGCTCGGTTTAGAGTACGGGTTAGGATTAGGGTACGCGTTAGGGTTAGGGTAGGGGTTAGGGTTAGGGTACGCATTAGGGTGAGGGTAGTTATTAAACCTATCCCACTCTCTAGATACCACTTAGCACGTAAAGGAATATTATTTGGGGGTCCAGCCATGGAGAAGAGTTTAGACACGAGGAGAAGATAAGGAACACACCCATTGTCAAGAAATCACATTAGGATTCTCTTTTTAACCTGTTCCTTAAAACACTAGTGCTTAGGAAATCTATTGGAGGCAGAAGCAGTCAAGGGAAGCTTAGGGTTAGGGTTAGGGTTACGTTGAGGGTTAGGGTACGGCTTAGGTTACGGGTTCGGGGAGGGGTTCGGGTAGGGCGTAGGGTATGGGTTAGGGTTAGGGTTAGGGTGAGTGTTAGGGTTAGGGCTCGGTTTAGGGTACGGGTTAGGATTAGGGTACGCGTTAGGGTTAGGGTAGGGGTTAGGGTTAGGGTACGCGTTAGGGTAAGGGTAGTTATTAAACCTCTCCCACTCTCTAGATACCCCTTAGCACGTAAAGGAATATTATTTGGGGGTCCAGCCATGGAGAAGAGTTTAGACACTAGGAGAAGATAAGGAACACACCCATTATCAAGAAATCACATTAGGATTCTCTTTTTAACCTGTTCCTTAAAACACTAGTGCTTAGGAAATCTATTGGAGGCAGAAGCAGTCCAGGGTAGCGTAGGGTTAGGGTTAGGGTTAGGGTGAGGGTTAGGGTACGGCTTAGGGTACGGGTTCGGGGAGGGGTTCGGGTAGGGCGTAGGGTATGGGTTAGGGCTAGTGTTAGGGTTAGGGCTCGGTTTAGAGTACGGGTTAGGATTAGGGTACGCGTTAGGGTTAGGGTAGGGGTTAGGGTTAGGGTACGCATTAGGGTGAGGGTAGTTATTAAACCTATCCCACTCTCTAGATACCCCTTAGCACGTAAAGGAATATTATTTGGGGGTCCAGCCATGGAGAAGAGTTTAGACACGAGGAGAAGATAAGGAACACACCCATTATCAAGAAATCACATTAGGATTCTCTTTTTAACCTGTTCCTTAAAACACTAGTGCTTAGGAAATCTATTGGAGGCAGAAGCAGTCAAGGGAAGCTTAGGGTCAGGGTTAGGGTTACGGTGAGGGTTAGGGTACGGCTTAGGTTACGGGTTCGGGGAGGGGTTCGGGTAGGGCGTAGGGTATGGGTTAGGGTTAGGGTTAGGGTTAGTGTTAGGGTTAGGGCTCGGTTTAGGGTACGGGTTAGGATTAGGGTACGCGTTAGGGTTAGGGTAGGGGTTAGGGTTAGGGTACGCGTTAGGGTGAGGGTAGTTATTAAACCTCTCCCACTCTCTAGATTCCCCTTAGCACGTAAAGGAATATTATTTGGGGGTCCAGCCATGGAGAAGAGTTTAGACACTAGGAGAAGATAAGGAACACACCCATTATCAAGAAATCACATTAGGATTCTCTTTGTAACCTGTTCCTTAAAACACTAGTGCTTAGGAAATCTATTGGAGGCAGAAGCAGTCAAGGGTAGCTTAGGGTTAGGGTTAGGGTTAGGGTGAGGGTTAGGGTACGGCTTAGGGTACGGGTTCGGGGAGGGGTTCGGGTAGGGCGTAGGGTATGGGTTAGGGTTAGGGTTAGGGCTAGTGTTAGGGTTAGGTCTCGGTTTAGGCTACAGGTTACAATTCGGGTACGCGTTAGGGTTAGGGTAGGGGTTAGGTTTAGGGTACGCATTAGGGTGAGGGTAGTTATTAAACCTATCCCACTCTCTAGATACCCCTTAGCACGTAAAGGAATATTATTTGGGGGTCCAGCCATGGAGAAGTGTTTAGACACTAGGAGAAGATAAGGAACACACCCATTATCACGAAATCACATTAGGATTCTCTTTTTAACCTGTTCCTTAAAACACTAGTGCTTAGGAAATCTATTGGAGGCAGAAGCCGTCAAGGGTAGATTAGGGCTAGGGTTAGGGTTAGGGTGAGGGTTAGGGTACGGCTTAGGGTACGGGTTCGGGGAGGGTTTCGGGTAGGGCGTAGGGTATGGTTTAGGGTTAGGGTTAGGGCTAGTGTTAGGGTTAGGGCTCGGTTTAGGGTACGGGTTAGGATTAGGGTACGCGTTAGGGTTAGGGTAGGGGTTAGGGTTAGGGTACGCGTTAGGGTGAGGGTAGTTATTAAACCTATCCCACTCTCTATATACCCCTTAGCACGTAAAGGGATATTATTTGGGGGTCCAGCCATGGAGAAGAGTTTAGACACTAGGAGAAGATAAGGAACACACCCATTATCAAGAAATCACATTAGGATTCTCTTTTTAACCTGTTCCTTAAAACACTAGTGCTTAGGAAATCTATTGGAGGCAGAAGCAGTCAAGGGTAGCGTAGGGTTAGGGTTAGGGTTAGGGTGAGGTTTAGGTTACGGCTTAGGGTACGGGTTCGGGGAGGGGTTCGGGTAGGGCGTAGGGTATGGGTTAGGGCTAGTGTTAGGGTTAGGGCTCGGTTTAGGGTACGGGTTAGGATTAGGGTACACGTTAGGGTTAGGGTAGGGGTTAGGGTCAGGGTACGCATTAGGGTGAGGGTAGTTATTAAACCTATCCCACTCTCTAGATACCCCTTAGCACGTAAAGGAATATTATTTGGGGGTCCAGCCATGGAGAAGAGTTTAGATACTAGGAGAAGATATGGAACACCCCCATTATCAAGAAATCACATTAGGATTCTCTTTTTAACCTGTTCCTTAAAACACTAGTGCTTAGGAAATCTATTGGAGGCAGAAGCAGTCCAGGGTAGCTTAGGGCTAGGGTTAGGGTTAGGGTGAGGGTTAGGGTACGGCTTAGGGTACGGGTTCGGGGAGGGTTTCGGGTAGGGCGTAGCGTATGGGTTAGGGTTAGGGTTAGGGTAAGTGTTAGGGTTAGAGCTCGGTTTAGGGTACGGGTTAGGATTAGGGTACGCGTTAGGGTTAGGGTAGGGGTTAGGGATAGGGTACGCTTTAGGGTGAGGGTAGTTATTAAACCTATCCCACTCTCTAGATACCCCTTAGCACGTAAAGGAATATTATTTGGGGGTCCAGCCATGGAGAAGAGTTTAGACACTAGGAGAAGATAAGGAACACACCCATTATCAAGAAATCACATTAGGATTCTCTTTTTAACCTGTTCCTTAAAACACTAGTGCTTAGGAAATCTATTGGAGGCAGAAGCAGTCAAGGGTAGCGTAGGGTTAGGGTTAGGGTTAGGGTGAGGTTTAGGTTACGGCTTAGGGTACGGGTTCGGGGAGGGGTTCGGGTAGGGCGTAGGGTATGGGTTAGGGTTAGGGTTAGGGCTAGTGTTAGGGTTAGGGCTCGGTTTAGGGTACGGGTTAGGATTAGGGTACGCGTTAGTGTTAGGGTAGGGGTTAGGGTTAGGGTACGCGATAGGGTGAGGTTAGTTATTAAACCTATCCCACTCTCTAGATACCCCTTAGCACGTAAAGGAATATTATTTGGGGGTCCAGCCATGGAGAAGTGTTTAGACACTAGGAGAAGATAAGGAACACACCCATTATCAAGAAATCACATTAGGATTCTCTTTTTAACCTGTTCCTTAAAACACTAGTGCTTAGGAAATCTATTGGAGGCAGAAGCAGTCAAGGGTAGCTTAGGGTTAGGGTTAGGGTTAGGGTTAGGGTAAGGGTACGGCTTAGGGTACGGGTTCGGGGAGGGGTTCGTGTAGGGCGTAGGGTATGGGTTAGGGTTAGGGTTAGGGCTAGTGTTAGGGTTAGGGCTCGGTTTAGGGTACGGGTTAGGATTAGGGTACGCGTTAGGGTTAGGGTAGGGGTTAGGGTTAGGGTACTCGTTAGGGTGAGGGTAGTTATTAAACCTATCCCACTGTCTAGATACCCCTTAGCACGTAAAGGAATATTATTTGCGGGTCCAGCCATGGAGAAGAGTTTAGACACTAGGAGAAGATAAGGAACACACCCGTTATCACGAAATCACATTAGGATTCTCTTTTTAACCTGTTCCTTAAAACACTAGTGCTTAGGAAATCTATTGGAGGCAGAAGCAGTCAAGGGTAGCGTAGGGTTAGGGTTAGGGTTAGGGTGAGGGTTAGGGTACGGCTTAGGGTACGAGTTCGGGGAGGGTTTCGGGTAGGGCGTAGGGTATGGGTTAGGGCTTGTGTTAGGGTTAGGGCTCGGTTTAGGGTACGGGTTAGGATTAGGGTACACGTTAGGGTTAGGGTAGGGGTTAGGGTCAGGGTACGCATTAGGGTGAGGGTAGTTATTAAACCTATCCCACTCTCTAGATACCCCTTAGCACGTAAAGGAATATTATTTGGGGGTCCAGCCATGGAGAAGAGTTTAGATACTAGGAGAAGATAAGGAACACCCCCATTATCAAGAAATCACATTAGGATTCTCTTTTTAACCTGTTCCTTAAAACACTAGTGCTTAGGAAATCTATTGGAGGAAGAAGCAGTCCAGGGTAGCTTAGGGCTAGGGTTAGGGTTAGGGTGAGGGTTAGGGTACGGCTTAGGGTACGGGTTCGGGGAGGGGTTCGGGTAGGGCGTAGCGTATGGGTTAGGGTTAGGGTTAGGGTAAGTGTTAGGGTTAGAGCTCGGTTTAGGGTACGGGTTAGGATTAGGGTATGCGTTAGGGTTAGGGTAGGGGTTAGGGATAGGGTACGCTTTAGGGTGAGGGTAGTTATTAAACCTATCCCACTCTCTAGATACCCCTTAGCACGTAAAGGAATATTATTTGGGGGTCCAGCCATGGAGAAGAGTTTAGACACTAGGAGAAGATAAGGAACACACCCATTATCAAAAATCACATTAGGATTCTCTTTTTAACCTGTTCCTTAAAACACTAGTGCTTAGGAAATCTATTGGAGGCAGAAGCAGTCAAGGGTAGCGTAGGGTTAGGGTTAGGGTTAGGGTGAGGTTTAGGTTACGGCTTAGGGTACGGGTTCGGGGAGGGGTTCGGGTAGGGCGTAGGGTATGGGTTAGGGTTAGGGTTAGGGCTAGTGTTAGGGTTAGGGCTCGGTTTAGGGTACGGGTTAGGATTAGGGTACGCGTTAGTGTTAGGGTAGGGGTTAGGGTTAGGGTACGCGATAGGGTGAGGTTAGTTATTAAACCTATCCCATTCTCTAGATACCCCTTAGCACGTAAAGGAATATTATTTGGGGGTCCAGCCATGGAGAAGAGTTTAGACACTAGGAGAAGATAAGGAACACACCCATTATCAAGAAATCACATTAGGATTCTCTTTTTAACCTGTTCCTTAAAACACTAGTGCTTAGGAAATCTATTGGAGGCAGAAGCAGTCAAGGGTAGCTTAGGGTTAGGGTTAGGGTTAGGGTTAGGGTAAGGGTACGGCTTAGGGTACGGGTTCGGGGAGGGGTTCGGGTAGGGCGTAGGGTATGGGTTAGGGTTAGGGTTAGGGCTAGTGTTAGGGTTAGGGCTCGGTTTAGGGTAGGGGTTAGGATTAGGGTACGCGTTAGGGTTAGGGTAGGGGTTACGGTTAGGGTACGCATTAGGGTGAGGGTAGTTATTAAACCTATCCCACTCTCTAGATACCCCTTAGCACGTAAAGGAATATTATTTGGGGGTCCATCCATGGAGAAGAGTTTAGACACGAGGAGAAGATAAGGAACACACCCATTATCAAGAAATCACATTAGGATTCTCTTTGTAACCTGTTCCTTAAAACACTAGTGCTTAGGAAATCTATTGGAGGCAGAAGCAGTCAAGGGTAGCTTAGGGTTAGGGATAGGGTTAGGGTGAGGGTTAGGGAATGGCTTAGGTTACGGGTTCGGGGAGGGTTTCGGGTAGGGCGTAGGGTATGGGTTAGGGTTAGGGTTAGGGTTAGTGTTAGGGTTAGGGTTCGGTTTAGGGTACGGGTTAGGATTAGGGTACGCGTTAGTGTTAGGGTAGGGGTTAGGGTTAGGGTACGCATTAGGGTGAGGGTAGTTATTAAACCTATCCCACTCTCTAGATACCCCTTAGCACGTAAAGGAATATTATTTGGGGGTCCAGCCATGGAGAAGAGTTTAGACACTAGGAGAAGATAAGGAACACACCCATTATCACGAAATCACATTAGGATTCTCTTTTTAACCTGTTCCTTAAAACACTAGTGCTTAGGAAATCTATTGGAGGCAGAAGCCGTCAAGGGTAGCTTAGGGCTAGGGTTAGGGTTAGGGTGAGGGTTAGGGTACGGCTTAGGGTACGGGTTCGGGGAGGGTTTCGGGTAGGGCGTAGGGTATGGTTTAGGGTTAGGGTTAGGGCTAGTGTTAGGGTTAGGGCTCGGTTTAGGGTACGGGTTAGGATTAGGGTACGCGTTAGTGTTAGGGTAGGGGTTAGGGTTAGGGTACGCGTTAGGGTGAGGGTAGTTATTAAACCTATCCCACTCTCTAGATACCCCTTAGCACGTAAAGGGATATTATTTGGGGGTCCAGCCATGGAGAAGAGTTTAGACACGAGGAGAAGATAAGGAACACACCCATTATCAAGAAATCACATTAGGATTCTCTTTTTAACCTGTTCCTTAAAACACTAGTGCTTAGGAAATCTATTGGAGGAAGAAGCAGTCAAGGGTAGCGTAGGGTTAGGGTTAGGGTTAGGGTGAGGGTTAGGGTACGGCTTAGGGTACGAGTTCAGGGAGGGTTTCGGGTAGGGCGTAGGGTATGGGTTAGGGCTAGTGTTAGGGTTAGGGCTCGGTTTAGGGTACGGGTTAGGATTAGGGTACACGTTAGGGTTAGGGTAGGGGTTAGGGTCAGGGTACGCATTAGGGTGAGGTTAGTTATTAAACCTATCCCACTCTCTAGATACCCCTTAGCACGTAAAGGAATATTATTTGGGGGTCCAGCCATGGAGAAGAGTTTAGATACTAGGAGAAGATAAGGAACACCCCCATTATCAAGAAATCACATTAGGATTCTCTTTTTAACCTTTTCCTTAAAACACTAGTGCTTAGGAAATCTATTGGAGGCAGAAGCAGTCCAGGGTAGCTTAGGGCTAGGGTTAGGGTTAGGGTGAGGGTTAGGGTACGGCTTAGGGTACGGGTTCGGGGAGGGTTTCTGGTAGGGCGTAGGGTATGGTTTAGGGTTAGGGTTAGGGCTAGTGTTAGGGTTAGGGCTCGGTTTAGGGTACGGGTTAGGATTAGGGTACGCGTTAGGGTTAGGGTAGGGGTTAGGGTTAGGGTACGCGTTAGGGTGAGGGTAGTTATTAAACCTATCCCACTCTCTAGATACCCCTTAGCACGTAAAGGAATATTATTTGGGGGTCCAGCCATGGAGAAGAGTTTAGATACTAGGAGAAGATAAGGAACACCCCCATTATCAAGAAATCACATTAGGATTCTCTTTTTAACCTGTTCCTTAAAACACTAGTGCTTAGGAAATCTATTGGAGGCAGAAGCAGTCCAGGGTAGCGTAGGGTTAGGGTTAGGGTTAGGGTGAGGGTTAGGGTACGGCTTAGGGTACGGGTTCGGGGAGGGGTTCGGGTAGGGCGTAGGGTATGGGTTAGGGCTAGTGTTAGGGTTAGGGCTTGGTTTAGAGTACGGGTTAGGATTAGGGTACGCGTTAGGGTTAGGGTAGGGGTTAGGGTTAGGGTACGCATTAGGGTGAGGGTAGTTATTAAACCTATCCCACTCTCTAGATACCCCTTAGCACGTAAAGGAATATTATTTGGGGGTCCAGCCATGGAGAAGAGTTTAGACACGAGGAGAAGATAAGGAACACACCCATTATCAAGAAATCACATTAGGATTCTCTTTTTAACCTGTTCCTTAAAACACTAGTGCTTAGGAAATCTATTGGAGGCAGAAGCAGTCAAGGGAAGCTTAGGGTTAGGGTTAGGGTTACGGTGAGGGTTAGGGTACGGCTTAGGTTACGGGTTCGGGGAGGGGTTCGGGTAGGGCGTAGGGTATGGGTTAGGGTTAGGGTTAGGGTTAGTGTTAGGGTTAGGACTCGGTTTAGGGTACGGGTTAGGATTAGGGTACGCGTTAGGGTTAGGGTAGGGGTTAGGGTTAGGGTATGCGTTAGGGTGAGGGTAGTTATTAAACCTCTCCCACTCTCTAGATACCCCTTAGCACGTAAAGGAATATTATTTGGGGGTCCAGCCATGGAGAAGAGTTTAGACACTAGGAGAAGATAAGGAACACACCCATTATCAAGAAATCACATTAGGATTCTCTTTTTAACCTGTTCCTTAAAACACTCGTGCTTAGGAAATCTATTGGAGGCAGAAGCAGTCCAGGGTAGCGTAGGGTTAGGGTTAGGGTTAGGGTGAGGGTTAGGGTACGGCTTAGGGTACGAGTTCGGGGAGGGTTTCGGGTAGGGCGTCGGGTATGGGTTAGGGCTAGTGTTAGGGTTAGGGCTCGGTTTAGGGTACGGGTTAGGATTAGGGTACACGTTAGGGTTAGGGTAGGGGTTAGGGTTAGGGTACGCATTAGGGTGAGGGTAGTTATTAAACCTATCCCACTCTCTAGATACCCCTTAGCACGTAAAGGAATAGTATTTGGGGGTCCAGCCATGGAGAAGAGTTTAGACACTAGGAGAAGATAAGGAACACACCGATTATCACGAAATCACATTAGGATTCTCTTTTTAACCTTTTCCTTAAAACACTAGTGCTTAGGAAATCTATTGGAGGCAGAAGCCGTCAAGGGTAGCTTAGGGCTAGGGTTAGGGTTAGGGTGAGGGTTAGGGTACGGCTTAGGGTACGGGTTCGGGGAGGGGTTCGGGTAGGGCGTAGGGTATGGGTTAGGGTTAGGGTTAGGGCTAGTGTTAGGGTTAGGGCTCGGTTTAGGCTACGGGTTAGGAATAGGGTACGCGTTAGGGTTAGGGTAGGGGTTAGGGTTAGGGTACGCATTAGGGTGAGGGTTGTTATTAAACCTATCCCACTCTCTAGATACCCCTTAGCACGTAAAGGAATATTATTTGGGGGTCCAGCCATGGAGAAGAGTTTAGACACTAGGAGAAGATAAGGAACACACCCATTATCACGAAATCACATTAGGATTCTCTTTTTAACCTGTTCCTTAAAACACTAGTGCTTAGGAAATCTATTGGAGGCAGAAGCCGTCAAGGGTAGCTTAGGGCTAGGGTTAGGGTTAGGGTGAGGGTTAGGGTACGGCTTAGGGTACGGGTTCGGGGAGGGTTTCGGGTAGGGCGTAGGGTATGGTTTAGGGTTAGGGTTAGGGCTAGTGTTAGGGTTAGGGCTCGGTTTAGGGTACGGGTTAGGATTAGGGTACGCGTTAGGGTTAGGGTAGGGGTTAGGGTTAGGGTACGCGTTAGGGTGAGGGTAGTTATTAAACCTATCCCACTCTCTAGATACCCCTTAGCACGTAAAGGAATATTATTTGGGGGTCCAGCCATGGAGAAGAGTTTAGACACGAGGAGAAGATAAGGAACACACCCATTATCAAGAAATCACATTAGGATTCTCTTTTTAACCTGTTCCTTAAAACACTAGTGCTTAGGAAATCTATTGGAGGCAGAAGCAGTCAAGGGTAGCGTAGGGTTAGGGTTAGGGTTAGGGTGACGGTTAGGGTACGGCTTAGGGTACGAGTTCGGGGAGGGTTTCGGGTAGGGCGTAGGGTATGGGTTAGGGCTAGTGTTAGGGTTAGGGCTCGGTTTAGGGTACGGGTTAGGATTAGGGTACACGTTAGGGTTAGGGTAGGGGTTAGGGTTAGGGTACGCATTAGGGTGAGGGTAGTTATTAAACCTATCCCACTCTCTAGATACCCCTTAGCACGTAAAGGAATATTATTTGGGGGTCCAGCCATGGAGAAGAGTTTAGACACTAGGAGAAGATAAGGAACACACCCATTATCAAGAAATCACATTAGGATTCTCTTTTTAACCTGTTCCTTAAAACACTAGTGCTTAGGAAATCTATTGGAGGCAGAAGCAGTCAAGGGTAGCGTAGGGTTAGGGTTAGGGTTAGGGTGAGGGTTAGGGTACGGCTTAGGGTACGAGTTCGGGGAGGGTTTCGGGTAGGGCGTAGGGTATGGGTTAGGGCTAGTGTTAGGGTTAGGGCTCGGTTTAGGGTACGGGTTAGGATTAGGGTACACGTTAGGGTTAGGGTAGGGGTTAGGGTTAGGGTACGCATTAGGGTGAGGGTAGTTAGTAAACCTATCCCACTCTCTAGATACCCCTTAGCACGTAAAGGACTATTATTTGGGGGTCCAGCCATGGAGAAGAGTTTAGATACTAGGAGAAGATAAGGAACACCCCCATTATCAAGAAATCACATTAGGATTCTCTTTTTAACCTGTTCCTTAAAACACTAGTGCTTAGGAAATCTATTGGAGGCAGAAGCAGTCCAGGGTAGCGTAGGGTTAGGGTTAGGGTTAGGGTGAGGGTTAGGGTACGGCTTAGGGTACGGGTTCGGGGAGGGGTTCGGGTAGGGCGTAGGGTATGGGTTAGGGCTAGTGTTAGTGTTAGGGCTCGGTTTAGAGTACGGGTTAGGATTAGGGTACGCGTTAGGGTTAGGGTAGGGGTTAGGGTTAGGGTACGCATTAGGGTGAGGGTAGTTATTAAACCTATCCCACTCTCTAGATACCCCTTAGCACGTAAAGGAATATTATTTGGGGGTCCAGCCATGGAGAAGAGTTTAGACACGAGGAGAAGATAAGGAACACACCCATTATCAAGAAATCACATTAGGACTCTCTTTTTAACCTGTTCCTTAAAACACTAGTGCTTAGGAAATCTATTGGAGGCAGAAGCAGTCAAGGGTAGCGTAGGGTTAGGGTTAGGGTTAGGGTGAGGTTTAGGTTACGGCTTAGGGTACGGGTTCGGGGAGGGGTTCGGGTAGGGCGTAGGGTATGGGTTAGGGTTAGGGTTAGGGCTAGTGTTAGGGTTAGGGCTCGGTTTAGGGTACGGGTTAGGATTAGGGTACGCGTTAGTGTTAGGGTAGGGGTTAGGGTTAGGGTACGCGATAGGGTGAGATTAGTTATTAAACCTATCCCACTCTCTAGATACCCCTAAGCACGTAAAGGAATATTATTTGGGGGTCCAGCCATGGAGAAGAGTTTAGACACTAGGAGAAGATAAGGAACACACCCATTATCAAGAAATCACATTAGGATTCTCTTTTTAACCTGTTCCTTAAAACACTAGTGCTTAGGAAATCTATTGGAGGCAGAAGCAGTCAAGGGTAGCTTAGGGTTAGGGTTAGGGTTAGGGTTAGGGTAAGGGTACGGCTTAGGGTACGGGTTCGGGGAGGGGTTCATGTAGGGCGTAGGGTATGGGTTAGGGTTAGGGTTAGGGCTAGTGTTAGGGTTAGGGCTCGGTTTAGGCTACGGGTTAGGATTAGGGTACGCGTTAGGGTTAGGGTAGGGGTTAGGGTTAGGGTACTCGTTAGGGTGAGGGTAGTTATTAAACCTATCCCACTGTCTAGATACCCCTTAGCACGTAAAGGAATATTATTTGCGGGTCCAGCCATGGAGAAGAGTTTAGACACTAGGAGAAGATAAGGAACACACCCGTTATCACGAAATCACATTAGGATTCTCTTTTTAACCTGTTCCTTAAAACACTAGTGCTTAGGAAATCTATTGGAGGCAGAAGCAGTCAAGGGTAGCGTAGGGTTAGGGTTAGGGTTAGGGTGAGGGTTAGGGTACGGCTTAGGGTACGAGTTCGGGGAGGGTTTCGGGTAGGGCGTAGGGTATGGGTTAGGGCTAGTGTTAGGGTTAGGGCTCGGTTTAGGGTACGGGTTAGGATTAGGGTACACGTTAGGGTTAGGGTAGGGGTTAGGGTCAGGGTACGCATTAGGGTGAGGGTAGTTATTAAACCTATCCCACTCTCTAGATACCCCTTAGCACGTAAAGGAATATTATTTGGGGGTCCAGCCATGGAGAAGAGTTTAGATACTAGGAGAAGATAAGGAACACCCCCATTATCAAGAAATCACATTAGGATTCTCTTTTTAACCTGTTCCTTAAAACACTAGTGCTTAGGAAATCTATTGGAGGAAGAAGCAGTCCAGGGTAGCTTAGGGCTAGGGTTAGGGTTAGGGTGAGGGTTAGGGTACGGCTTAGGGTACGGGTTCGGGGAGGGGTTCGGGTAGGGCGTAGCGTATGGGTTAGGGTTAGGGTTAGGGTAAGTGTTAGGGTTAGAGCTCGGTTTAGGGTACGGGTTAGGATTAGGGTATGCGTTAGGGTTAGGGTAGGGGTTAGGGATAGGGTACGCTTTAGGGTGAGGGTAGTTATTAAACCTATCCCACTCTCTAGATACCCCTTAGCACGTAAAGGAATATTATTTGGGGGTCCAGCCATGGAGAAGAGTTTAGACACTAGGAGAAGATAAGGAACACACCCATTATCAAGAAATCACATTAGGATTCTCTTTTTAACCTGTTCCTTAAAACACTAGTGCTTAGGAAATCTATTGGAGGCAGAAGCCGTCAAGGGTAGCTTAGGGCTAGGGTTAGGGTTAGGGTGAGGGTTAGGGTACGGCTTAGGGTACGTGTTCGGGGAGGGTTTCGAGTAGGGCGTAGGGTATGGTTTAGGGTTAGGGTTAGGGCTAGTGTTAGGGTTAGGGCTCGGTTTAGGGTACGGGTTAGGATTAGGGTACGCGTTAGGGTTAGGGTAGGGGTTAGGGTTAGGGCACGCGTTAGGGTGAGGGTAGTTATTAAACCTATCCCACTCTCTAGATACCCCTTAGCACGTAAAGGAATATTATTTGGGGGTCCAGCCATGGAGAAGAGTTTAGACACGAGGAGAAGATAAGGAACACACCCATTATCAAGAAATCACATTAGGATTCTCTTTTTAACCTGTTCCTTAAAACACTAGTGCTTAGGAAATCTATTGGAGGCAGAAGCAGTCAAGGGTAGCGTAGGGTTAGGGTTAGGGTTAGGGTGAGGGTTAGGGTACGGCTTAGGGTACGAGTTCGGGGAGGGTTTCGGGTAGGGCGTAGGGTATGGGTTAGGGCTAGTGTTAGGGTTAGGGCTCGGTTTAGGGTACGGGTTAGGATTAGGGTACACGTTAGGGTTAGGGTTAGGGTACGCATTAGGGTGAGGGTAGTTATTAAACCTATCCCACTCTCTAGATACCCCTTAGCACGTAAAGGAATATTATTTGGGGGTCCAGCCATGGAGAAGAGTTTAGATACTAGGAGAAGATAAGGAACACCCCCATTATCAAGAAATCACATTAGGATTCTCTTTTTAACCTGTTCCTTAAAACACTAGTGCTTAGGAAATCTATTGGAGGCAGAAGCAGTCCAGGGTAGCGTAGGGTTAGGGTTAGGTTTAGGGTGAGGCTTAGGGTACGGCTTAGGGTACGGGTTCGGGGAGGGGTTCGGGTAGGGCGTAGGGTATGGGTTAGGGCTAGTGTTAGGGTTAGGGCTCGGTTTAGAGTACGGGTTAGGATTAGGGTACGCGTTAGGGTTAGGGTAGGGGTTAGGGTTAGGGTACGCATTAGGGTGAGGGTAGTTATTAAACCTATCCCACTCTCTAGATACCACTTAGCACGTAAAGGAATATTATTTGGGGGTCCGGCCATGGAGAAGAGTTTAGACACGAGGAGAAGATAAGGAACACACCCATTATCAAGAAATCACATTAGGATTCTCTTTTTAACCTGTTCCTTAAAACACTAGTGCTTAGGAAATCTATTGGAGGCAGAAGCAGTCAAGGGAAGCTTAGGGTTAGGGTTAGGGTTACGTTGAGGGTTAGGGTACGGCTTAGGTTACGGGTTCGGGGAGGGGTTCGGGTAGGGCGTAGGGTATGGGTTAGGGTTAGGGTTAGGGTGAGTGTTAGGGTTAGGGCTCGGTTTAGGGTACGGGTTAGGATTAGGGTACGCGTTAGGGTTAGGGTAGGGGTTAGGGTTAGGGTACGCGTTAGGGTGAGGGTAGTTATTAAACCTCTCCCACTCTCTAGATACCCCTTAGCACGTAAAGGAATATTATTTGGGGGTCCAGCCATGGAGAAGAGTTTAGACACTAGGAGAAGATAAGGAACACACCCATTATCAAGAAATCACATTAGGATTCTCTTTTTAACCTGTTCCTTAAAACACTAGTGCTTAGGAAATCTATTGGAGGCAGAAGCAGTCCAGGGTAGCATAGGGTTAGGGTTAGGGTTAGGGTGAGGGTTAGGGTACGGCTTAGGGTACGGGTTCGGGGAGGGGTTCGGGTAGGGCGTAGGGTATGGGTTAGGGCTAGTGTTAGGGTTAGGGCTCGGTTTAGAGTACGGGTTAGGATTAGGGTACGCGTTAGGGTTAGGGTAGGGGTTAGGGTTAGGGTACGCATTAGGGTGAGGGTAGTTATTAAACCTATCCCACTCTCTAGATACCCCTTAGCACGTAAAGGAATATTATTTGGGGGTCCAGCCATGGAGAAGAGTTTAGACACGAGGAGAAGATAAGGAACACACCCATTATAAAGAAATCACATTAGGATTCTCTTTTTAACCTGTTCCTTAAAACACTAGTGCTTAGGAAATCTATTGGAGGCAGAAGCAGTCAAGGGAAGCTTAGGGTCAGGGTTAGGGTTACGGTGAGGGTTAGGGTACGGCTTAGGTTACGGGTTCGGGGAGGGGTTCGGGTAGGGCGTAGGGTATGGGTTAGGGTTAGGGTTAGGGTTAGTGTTAGGGTTAGGGCTCGGTTTAGGGTACGGGTTAGGATTAGGGTACGCGTTAGGGTTAGGGTAGGGGTTAGGGTTAGGGTACGCGTTAGGGTGAGGGTAGTTATTAAACCTCTCCCACTCTCTAGATTCCCCTTAGCACGTAAAGGAATATTATTTGGGGGTCCAGCCATGGAGAAGAGTTTAGACACTAGGAGAAGATAAGGAACACACCCATTATCAAGAAATCACATTAGGATTCTCTTTGTAACCTGTTCCTTAAAACACTAGTGCTTAGGAAATCTATTGGAGGCAGAAGCAGTCAAGGGTAGCTTAGGGTTAGGGTTAGGGTTAGGGTGAGGGTTAGGGTACGGCTTAGGGTACGGGTTCGGGGAGGGGTTCGGGTAGGGCGTAGGGTATGGGTTAGGGTTAGGGTTAGGGCTAGTGTTAGGGTTAGGTCTCGGTTTAGGCTACAGGTTACAATTCGGGTACGCGTTAGGGTTAGGGTAGGGGTTAGGTTTAGGGTACGCATTAGGGTGAGGGTAGTTATTAAACCTATCCCACTCTCTAGATACCCCTTAGCACGTAAAGGAATATTATTTGGGGGTCCAGCCATGGAGAAGAGTTTAGACACTAGGAGAAGATAAGGAACACACCCATTATCACGAAATCACATTAGGATTCTCTTTTTAACCTGTTCCTTAAAACACTAGTGCTTAGGAAATCTATTGGAGGCAGAAGCCGTCAAGGGTAGCTTAGGGCTAGGGTTAGGGTTAGGGTGAGGGTTAGGGTACGGCTTAGGGTACGGGTTCGGGGAGGGTTTCGGGTAGGGCGTAGGGTATGGTTTAGGGTTAGGGTTAGGGCTAGTGTTAGGGTTAGGGCTCGGTTTAGGGTACGGGTTAGGATTAGGGTACGCGTTAGGGTTAGGGTAGGGGTTAGGGTTAGGGTACGCGTTAGGGTGAGGGTAGTTATTAAACCTATCCCACTCTCTATATACCCCTTAGCACGTAAAGGGATATTATTTGGGGGTCCAGCCATGGAGAAGAGTTTAGACACTAGGAGAAGATAAGGAACACACCCATTATCAAGAAATCACATTAGGATTCTCTTTTTAACCTGTTCCTTAAAACACTAGTGCTTAGGAAATCTATTGGAGGCAGAAGCAGTCAAGGGTAGCGTAGGGTTAGGGTTAGGGTTAGGGTGAGGTTTAGGTTACGGCTTAGGGTACGGGTTCGGGGAGGGGTTCGGGTAGGGCGTAGGGTATGGGTTAGGGTTAGGGTTAGGGCTAGTGTTAGGGTTAGGGCTCGGTTTAGGGTACGGGTTAGGATTAGGGTACGCGTTAGTGTTAGGGTAGGGGTTAGGGTTAGGGTACGCGATAGGGTGAGGTTAGTTATTAAACCTATCCCACTCTCTAGATACCCCTTAGCACGTAAAGGAATATTATTTGGGGGTCCAGCCATGGAGAAGAGTTTAGACACTAGGAGAAGATAAGGAACACACCCATTATCAAGAAATCACATTAGGATTCTCTTTTTAACCTGTTCCTTAAAACACTAGTGCTTAGGAAATCTATTGGAGGCAGAAGCAGTCAAGGGTAGCTTAGGGTTAGGGTTAGGGTTAGGGTTAGGGTAAGGGTACGGCTTAGGGTACGGGTTCGGGGAGGGGTTCGTGTAGGGCGTAGGGTATGGGTTAGGGTTAGGGTTAGGGCTAGTGTTAGGGTTAGGGCTCGGTTTAGGCTACGGGTTAGGATTAGGGTACGCGTTAGGGTTAGGGTAGGGGTTAGGGTTAGGGTACTCGTTAGGGTGAGGGTAGTTATTAAACCTATCCCACTGTCTAGATACCCCTTAGCACGTAAAGGAATATTATTTGCGGGTCCAGCCATGGAGAAGAGTTTAGACACTAGGAGAAGATAAGGAACACACCCGTTATCACGAAATCACATTAGGATTCTCTTTTTAACCTGTTCCTTAAAACACTAGTGCTTAGGAAATCTATTAGAGGCAGAAGCAGTGAAGGGTAGCGTAGGGTTAGGGTTAGGGTTAGGGTGAGGGTTAGGGTACGGCTTAGGGTACGAGTTCGGGGAGGGTTTCGGGTAGGGCGTAGGGTATGGGTTAGGGCTAGTGTTAGGGTTAGGGCTCGGTTTAGGGTACGGGTTAGGATTAGGGTACACGTTAGGGTTAGGGTAGGGGTTAGGGTCAGGGTACGCATTAGGGTGAGGGTAGTTATTAAACCTATCCCACTCTCTAGATACCCCTTAGCACGTAAAGGAATATTATTTGGGGGTCCAGCCATGGAGAAGAGTTTAGATACTAGGAGAAGATAAGGAACACCCCCATTATCAAGAAATCACATTAGGATTCTCTTTTTAACCTGTTCCTTAAAACACTAGTGCTTAGGAAATCTATTGGAGGAAGAAGCAGTCCAGGGTAGCTTAGGGCTAGGGTTAGGGTTAGGGTGAGGGTTAGGGTACGGCTTAGGGTACGGGTTCGGGGAGGGGTTCGGGTAGGGCGTAGCGTATGGGTTAGGGTTAGGGTTAGGGTAAGTGTTAGGGTTAGAGCTCGGTTTAGGGTACGGGTTAGGATTAGGGTATGCGTTAGGGTTAGGGTAGGGGTTAGGGATAGGGTACGCTTTAGGGTGAGGGTAGTTATTAAACCTATCCCACTCTCTAGATACCCCTTAGCACGTAAAGGAATATTATTTGGGGGTCCAGCCATGGAGAAGAGTTTAGACACTAGGAGAAGATAAGGAACACACCCATTATCAAGAAATCACATTAGGATTCTCTTTTTAACCTGTTCCTTAAAACACTAGTGCTTAGGAAATCTATTGGAGGCAGAAGCAGTCAAGGGTAGCGTAGGGTTAGGGTTAGGGTTAGGGTGAGGTTTAGGTTACGGCTTAGGGTACGGGTTCGGGGAGGGGTTCGGGTAGGGCGTAGGGTATGGGTTAGGGTTAGGGTTAGGGCTAGTGTTAGGGTTAGGGCTCGGTTTAGGGTACGGGTTAGGATTAGGGTACGCGTTAGTGTTAGGGTAGGGGTTAGGGTTAGGGTACGCGATAGGGTGAGGTTAGTTATTAAACCTATCCCATTCTCTAGATACCCCTTAGCACGTAAAGGAATATTATTTGGGGGTCCAGCCATGGAGAAGAGTTTAGACACTAGGAGAAGATAAGGAACACACCCATTATCAAGAAATCACATTAGGATTCTTTTTAACCTGTTCCTTAAAACACTAGTGCTTAGGAAATCTATTGGAGGCAGAAGCAGTCAAGGGTAGCTTAGGGTTAGGGTTAGGGTTAGGGTTAGGGTAAGGGTACGGCTTAGGGTACGGGTTCGGGGAGGGGTTCGGGTAGGGCGTAGGGTATGGGTTAGGGTTAGGGTTAGGGCTAGTGTTAGGGTTAGGGCTCGGTTTAGGCTACGGGTTAGGATTAGGGTACGCGTTAGGGTTAGGGTAGGGGTTAGGGTTAGAGTACGCGTTAGGGTGAGGGTAGTTATTAAACCTATCCCACTCTCTAGATACCCCTTAGCACGTAAAGGAATATTATTTGGGGGTCCAGCCATGGAGAAGAGTTTAGACACTAGGAGAAGATAAGGAACACACCCGTTATCACGAAATCACATTAGGATTCTCTTTTTAACCTGTTCCTTAAAACACTAGTGCTTAGGAAATCTATTGGAGGCAGAAGCAGTCAAGGGTAGCGTAGGGTTAGGGTTAGGGTTAGGGTGAGGGTTAGGGTACGGCTTAGGGTACGGGTTCGGGGAGGGGTTCGGGTAGGGCGTAGGGTATGGGTTAGGGCTAGTGTTAGGGTTAGGGCTCGGTTTAGGGTAGGGGTTAGGATTAGGGTACGCGTTAGGGTTAGGGTAGGGGTTACGGTTAGGGTACGCATTAGGGTGAGGGTAGTTATTAAACCTATCCCACTCTCTAGATACCCCTTAGCACGTAAAGGAATATTATTTGGGGGTCCAGCCATGGAGAAGAGTTTAGACACGAGGAGAAGATAAGGAACACACCCATTATCAAGAAATCACATTAGGATTCTCTTTTTAACCTGTTCCTTAAAACACTAGTGCTTAGGAAATCTATTGGAGGCAGAAGCAGTCAAGGGAAGCTTAGGGTTAGGGTTAGGGTTACGGTGAGGGTTAGGGTACGGCTTAGGTTACGGGTTCGGGGAGGGGTTCCGCTAGGGCGTAGGGTATGGGTTAGGGTTAGGGTTAGGGTTAGTGTTAGGGTTAGTGCTCGGTTTAGGGTACGGGTTAGGATTAGGGTACGCGTTAGGGTTAGGGTAGGGTTTAGGGTTAGGGTACGCGTTAGGGTAAGGGTAGTTATTAAACCTCTCCCACTCTCTAGATACCCCTTAGCACGTAAAGGAATATTATTTGGGGGTCCAGCCATGGAGAAGAGTTTAGACACTAGGAGAAGATAAGGAACACACCCATTATCAAGAAATCACATTAGGATTCTCTTTGTAACCTGTTGCTTAAAACACTAGTGCTTAGGAAATCTATTGGAGGCAGAAGCAGTCAAGGGTAGCTTAGGGTTAGGGATAGGGTTAGGGTGAGGGTTAGGGAATGGCTTAGGTTACGGGTTCGGGGAGGTTTTCGGGTAGGGCGTAGGGTATGGGTTAGGGTTAGGGTTAGGGTTAGTGTTAGGGTTAGGGTTCGGTTTAGGGTACGGGTTAGGATTAGGGTACGCGTTAGTGTTAGGGTAGGGGTTAGGGTTAGGGTACGCATTAGGGTGAGGGTAGTTATTAAACCTATCCCACTCTCTAGATACCCCTTAGCACGTAAAGGAATATTATTTGGGGGTCCAGCCATGGAGAAGAGTTTAGACACTAGGAGAAGATAAGGAACACACCCATTATCAAGAAATCACATTAGGATTCTCTTTTTAACCTGTTCCTTAAAACACTAGTGCTTAGGAAATCTATTGGAGGCAGAAGCAGTCAAGGGTAGCTTAGGGTTAGGGTTAGGGTTAGGGTGAGGGTTAGGGTACGGCTTAGGGTACGGGTTCGGGGAGGGGTTCGGGTAGGGCGTAGGGTATGGGTTAGGGTTAGGGTTAGGGCTAGTGTTAGGGTTAGGGCTCGGTTTAGGCTACGGGTTACAATTAGGGTACGCGTTAGGGTTAGGGTAGGGGTTAGGTTTAGGGTACGCATTAGGGTGAGGGTAGTTATTAAACCTATCCCACTCTCTAGATACCCCTTAGCACGTAAAGGAATATTATTTGGGGGTCCAGCCATGGAGAAGAGTTTAGACACTAGGAGAAGATAAGGAACACACCCATTATCAAGAAATCACATTAGGATTCTCTTTTTAACCTGTTCCTTAAAACACTAGTGCTTAGGAAATCTATTGGAGGCAGAAGCAGTCAAGGGTAGCTTAGGGTTAGGGTTAGGGTTACGGTTAGGGTAAGGGTACGGCTTAGGGTACGGGTTCGGGGAGGGGTTCGGGTAGGGCGTAGGGTATGGGTTAGGGTTAGGGTTAGGGCTAGTGTTAGGGTTAGGGCTCGGTTTAGGCTACGGGTTAGGATTAGGGTACGCGTTAGGGTTAGGGTAGGGGTTAGGGTTAGGGTACGCGTTAGGGTGAGGGTAGTTATTAAACCTATCCCACTCTCTAGATACCCCTTAGCACGTAAAGGAATATTATTTGGGGGTCCAGCCATGGAGAAGAGTTTAGACACTAGGAGAAGATAAGGAACACACCCATTATCACGAAATCACATTAGGATTCTCTTTTTAACCTGTTCCTTAAAACACTAATGCTTAGGAAATCTATTGGAGGCAGAAGCCGTCAAATGTAGCTTAGGGCTAGGGTTAGGGTTAGGGTGAGGGTTAGGGTACGGCTTAGGGTACGGGTTCGGGGAGGTGTTAGGGTAGGGCGTAGGGTATGGGTTAGGGTTAGGGTTAGGGTTAGTGTTAGGGTTAGGGCTCGGTTTAGGGTACGGGTTAGGATTAGGGTACGCATTAGGGTTAGGGTAGGGGTTAGGGTTAGGGTACGCGTTAGGGTGAGGGTAGTTATTAAACCTATCCCACTCTCTAGATACCCCTTAGCACGTAAAGGAATATTATTTGGGGGTCCAGCCATGGAGAAGAGTTTAGACACGAGGAGAAGATAAGGAACACACCCATTATCAAGAAATCACATTAGGATTCTCTTTTTAACCTGTTCCTTAAAACACTAGTGCTTAGGAAATCTATTGGAGGCAGAAGCAGTCAAGGGAAGCTTAGGGTTAGGGTTAGGGTTACGGTGAGGGTTAGGGAATGGCTTAGGTTACGGGTTCGGGGAGGGTTTCGGGTAGGGCGTAGGGTATGGGTTAGGGTTAGGGTTAGGGTTAGTGTTAGGGTTAGGGCTCGGTTTAGGGTACGGGTTAGGATTAGGGTATGCGTTAGGGTTAGGGTAGGGGTTAGGGTTAGGGTACGCATTAGGGTGAGGGTAGTTATTAAACCTATCCCACTCTCTAGATACCCCTTAGCACGTAAAGGAATATTATTTGGGGGTCCAGCCATGGAGAAGAGTTTAGACACGAGGAGAAGATAAGGAACACACCCATTATCAAGAAATCACATTAGGATTCTCTTTTTAACCTGTTCCTTAAAACACTAGTGCTTAGGAAATCTATTGGAGGCAGAAGCAGTCAAGGGAAGCTTAGGGTTAGGGTTAGGGTTACGGTGAGGGTTAGGGAATGGCTTAGGTTACGGGTTCGGGGAGGGTTTCGGGTAGGGCGTAGGGTATGGGTTAGGGTTAGGGTTAGGGTTAGTGTTAGGGTTAGGGCTCGGTTTAGGGTACGGGTTAGGATTAGGGTACGCGTTAGTGTTAGGGTAGGGGTTAGGGTTAGGGTACGCGATAGGGTGAGGTTAGTTATTAAACCTATCCCATTCTCTAGATACCCCTTAGCACGTAAAGGAATATTATTTGGGGGTCCAGCCATGGAGAAGAGTTTAGACACTAGGAGAAGATAAGAAACACACCCATTATCAAGAAATCACATTAGGATTCTCTTTTTAACCTTTTCCTTAAAACACTAGTGCTTAGGAAATCTATTGGAGGCAGAAGCAGTCCAGGGTAGCTTAGGGTTAGGGTTAGGGTTACGGTGAGGGTTAGGGTACGGCTTAGGGTACGGGTTCGGGGAGGGTTTCGGGTAGGGCGTAGGGTATGGGTTAGGGTTAGTGTTAGGGCTAGTGTTAGGGTTAGGGCTCGGTTTAGGCTACGGGTTACAATTAGGGTACGCGTTAGGGTTTGGGTAGGGGTTAGGTTTAGGGTACGCATTAGGGTGAGGGTAGTTATTAAACCTATCCCACTCTCTAGATACCCCTTAGCACGTAAAGGAATATTATTTGGGGGTCCAGCCATGGAGAAGAGTTTAGACACTAGGAGAAGATAAGGAACACACCCATTATCACGAAATCACATTAGGATTCTCTTTTTAACCTGTTCCTTAAAACACTAGTGCTTAGGAAATCTATTGGAGGCAGAAGCCGTCAAGGGTAGCTTAGGGCTAGGGTTAGGGTTAGGGTGAGGGTTAGGGTACGGCTTAGGGTACGGGTTCGGGGAGGGTTTCGGGTAGGGCGTAGGGTATGGTTTAGGGTTAGGGTTAGGGCTAGTGTTAGGGTTAGGGCTCGGTTTAGGGTACGGGTTAGGATTAGGGTACGCGTTAGTGTTAGGGTAGGGGTTAGGGTTAGGGTACGCGTTAGGGTGAGGGTAGTTATTAAACCTATCCCACTCTCTAGATACCCCTTAGCACGTAAAGGGATATTATTTGGGGGTCCAGCCATGGAGAAGAGTTTAGACACGAGGAGAAGATAAGGAACACACCCATTATCAAGAAATCACATTAGGATTCTCTTTTTAACCTGTTCCTTAAAACACTAGTGCTTAGGAAATCTATTGGAGGCAGAAGCAGTCAAGGGTAGCGTAGGGTTAGGGTTAGGGTTAGGGTGAGGGTTAGGGTACGGCTTAGGGTACGAGTTCGGGGAGGGTTTCGGGTAGGGCGTAGGGTATGGGTTAGGGCTAGTGTTAGGGTTAGGGCTCGGTTTAGGGTACGGGTTAGGATTAGGGTACACGTTAGGGTTAGGGTAGGGGTTAGGGTCAGGGTACGCATTAGGGTGAGGTTAGTTATTAAACCTATCCCACTCTCTAGATACC
The DNA here is from genome assembly GCF_949987535.1 of Balaenoptera acutorostrata. Taxonomy (NCBI): domain Eukaryota; kingdom Metazoa; phylum Chordata; class Mammalia; order Artiodactyla; family Balaenopteridae; genus Balaenoptera; species Balaenoptera acutorostrata. Next base: position 208,197 of record NW_026646256.1, on the reverse strand, counting down.
CCTTAGCACGTAAAGGAATATTATTTGGGGGTCCAGCCATGGAGAAGAGTTTAGATACTAGGAGAAGATAAGGAACACCCCCATTATCAAGAAATCACATTAGGATTCTCTTTTTAACCTGTTCCTTAAAACACTAGTGCTTAGGAAATCTATTGGAGGCAGAAGCAGTCCAGGGTAGCTTAGGGCTAGGGTTAGGGTTAGGGTGAGGGTTAGGGTACGGCTTAGGGTACGGGTTTGGGGAGGGGTTCAGGTAGGGCGTAGCGTATGGGTTAGGGTTAGGGTTAGGGTAAGTGTTAGGGTTAGAGCTCGGTTTAGGGTACGGGTTAGGATTAGGGTACGCGTTAGGGTTAGGGTAGGGGTTAGGGATAGGGTACGCTTTAGGGTGAGGGTAGTTATTAAACCTATCCCACTCTCTAGATACCCCTTAGCACGTAAAGGAATATTATTTGGGGGTCCAGCCATGGAGAAGAGTTTAGACACTAGGAGAAGATAAGGAACACACCCATTATCAAGAAATCACATTAGGATTCTCTTTTTAACCTGTTCCTTAAAACACTAGTGCTTAGGAAATCTATTGGAGGCAGAAGCAGTCAAGGGTAGCGTAGGGTTAGGGTTAGGGTTAGCGTGAGGTTTAGGTTACGGCTTAGGGTACGGGTTCGGGGAGGGGTTCGGGTAGGGCGTAGGGTATGGGTTAGGGTTAGGGTTAGGGCTAGTGTTAGGGTTAGGGCTCGGTTTAGGGTACGGGTTAGGATTAGGGTACGCGTTAGTGTTAGGGTAGGGGTTAGGGTTAGGGTACGCGATAGGGTGAGGTTAGTTATTAAACCTATCCCACTCTCTAGATAACCCTTAGCACGTAAAGGAATATTATTTGGGGGTCCAGCCATGGAGAAGAGTTTAGACACTAGGAGAAGATAAGGAACACACCCATTATCAAGAAATCACATTAGGATTCTCTTTTTAACCTGTTCCTTAAAACACTAGTGCTTAGGAAATCTATTGGAGGCAGAAGCAGTCAAGGGTAGCTTAGGGTTAGGGTTAGGGTTAGGGTGAGGGTTAGGGTAAGGCTTAGGGTACGGTTTCGGGGAAGGATTCGGGTAGGGCGTAGGGTATGGGTTAGGGTTAGGGTTAGGGTTAGGGTTAGGGTTAGGGCTCGGTTTAGGGTACGGGTTAGGATTAGGGTACGCGTTAGGGTTAGGGTAGGGATTAGGGTTAGGGTACGCGTTAGGGTGAGGGTAGTTATTAAACCTCACCCTCTCTCTAGATATCCCTTAGCACGTAAAGGAATAGTATTTGGGGGTCCAGGCATGGAGAAGGGTTTAGACACTAGGAGAAGATAAGGAACACACCCATTATCACGAAATCACATTAGGATTCTCTTTTTAAACTGTTCCTTAAAACACTAGTGCTTAGGAAATCTATTGGAGGCAGAAGCAGTCAAGGGTAGCTTAGGGTTCGGGTTAGGGTTAGGGTGAGGGTTAGGGTACGGCTTAGGGTACGGGTTCGGGGAGGGGTTCGGGTAGGGCGTAGGGTATGGGTTAGGGTTAGTGTTAGGGTTAGGGCTCGGTTTAGGCTACGGGTTAGGATTAGGGTACGCGTTAGGGTTAGGGTAGGGGTTAGGGTTAGAGTACGCGTTAGGGTGAGGGTAGTTATTAAACCTATCCCACTCTCTAGATACCCCTTAGCACGTAAAGGAATATTATTTGGGGGTCCAGCCATGGAGAAGAGTTTAGACACTAGGAGAAGATAAGGAACACACCCGTTATCACGAAATCACATTAGGATTCTCTTTTTAACCTGTTCCTTAAAACACTAGTGCTTAGGAAATCTATTGGAGGCAGAAGCAGTCAAGGGTAGCGTAGGGTTAGGGTTAGGGTTAGGGTGAGGGTTAGGGTACGGCTTAGGGTACGGGTTCGGGGAGGGGTTCGGGTAGGGCGTAGGGTATGGGTTAGGGCTAGTGTTAGGGTTAGGGCTCGGTTTAGGGTAGGGGTTAGGATTAGGGTACGCGTTAGGGTTAGGGTAGGGGTTACGGTTAGGGTACGCATTAGGGTGAGGGTAGTTATTAAACCTATCCCACTCTCTAGATACCCCTTAGCACGTAAAGGAATATTATTTGGGGGTCCAGCCATGGAGAAGAGTTTAGACACGAGGAGAAGATAAGGAACACACCCATTATCAAGAAATCACATTAGGATTCTCTTTTTAACCTGTTCCTTAAAACACTAGTGCTTAGGAAATCTATTGGAGGCAGAAGCAGTCAAGGGAAGCTTAGGGTTAGGGTTAGGGTTACGGTGAGGGTTAGGGTACGGCTTAGGTTACGGGTTCGGGGAGGGGTTCCGCTAGGGCGTAGGGTATGGGTTAGGGTTAGGGTTAGGGTTAGTGTTAGGGTTAGTGCTCGGTTTAGGGTACGGGTTAGGATTAGGGTACGCGTTAGGGTTAGGGTAGGGTTTAGGGTTAGGGTACGCGTTAGGGTGAGGGTAGTTATTAAACCTCTCCCACTCTCTAGATACCCCTTAGCACGTAAAGGAATATTATTTGGGGGTCCAGCCATGGAGAAGAGTTTAGACACTAGGAGAAGATAAGGAACACACCCATTATCAAGAAATCACATTAGGATTCTCTTTGTAACCTGTTGCTTAAAACACTAGTGCTTAGGAAATCTATTGGAGGCAGAAGCAGTCAAGGGTAGCTTAGGGTTAGGGATAGGGTTAGGGTGAGGGTTAGGGAATGGCTTAGGTTACGGGTTCGGGGAGGTTTTCGGGTAGGGCGTAGGGTATGGGTTAGGGTTAGGGTTAGGGTTAGTGTTAGGGTTAGGGTTCGGTTTAGGGTACGGGTTAGGATTAGGGTACGCGTTAGTGTTAGGGTAGGGGTTAGGGTTAGGGTACGCATTAGGGTGAGGGTAGTTATTAAACCTATCCCACTCTCTAGATACCCCTTAGCACGTAAAGGAATATTATTTGGGGGTCCAGCCATGGAGAAGAGTTTAGACACTAGGAGAAGATAAGGAACACACCCATTATCAAGAAATCACATTAGGATTCTCTTTTTAACCTGTTCCTTAAAACACTAGTGCTTAGGAAATCTATTGGAGGCAGAAGCAGTCAAGGGTAGCTTAGGGTTAGGGTTAGGGTTAGGGTGAGGGTTAGGGTACGGCTTAGGGTACGGGTTCGGGGAGGGGTTCGGGTAGGGCGTAGGGTATGGGTTAGGGTTAGGGTTAGGGCTAGTGTTAGGGTTAGGGCTCGGTTTAGGCTACGGGTTACAATTAGGGTACGCGTTAGGGTTAGGGTAGGGGTTAGGTTTAGGGTACGCATTAGGGTGAGGGTAGTTATTAAACCTATCCCACTCTCTAGATACCCCTTAGCACGTAAAGGAATATTATTTGGGGGTCCAGCCATGGAGAAGAGTTTAGACACTAGGAGAAGATAAGGAACACACCCATTATCAAGAAATCACATTAGGATTCTCTTTTTAACCTGTTCCTTAAAACACTAGTGCTTAGGAAATCTATTGGAGGCAGAAGCAGTCAAGGGTAGCTTAGGGTTAGGGTTAGGGTTACGGTTAGGGTAAGGGTACGGCTTAGGGTACGGGTTCGGGGAGGGGTTCGGGTAGGGCGTAGGGTATGGGTTAGGGTTAGGGTTAGGGCTAGTGTTAGGGTTAGGGCTCGGTTTAGGCTACGGGTTAGGATTAGGGTACGCGTTAGGGTTAGGGTAGGGGTTAGGGTTAGGGTACGCGTTAGGGTGAGGGTAGTTATTAAACCTATCCCACTCTCTAGATACCCCTTAGCACGTAAAGGAATATTATTTGGGGGTCCAGCCATGGAGAAGAGTTTAGACACTAGGAGAATATAAGGAACACACCCGTTATCACGAAATCACATTAGGATTCTCTTTTTAACCTGTTCCTTAAAACACTAGTGCTTAGGAAATCTATTGGAGGCAGAAGCAGTCAAGGGTAGCGTAGGGTTAGGGTTAGGGTTAGGGTGAGGGTTAGGGTACGGCTTAGGGTACGGGTTCGGGGAGGGGTTCGGGTAGGGCGTAGGGTATGGGTTAGGGCTAGTGTTAGGGATAGGGCTCGGTTTAGGGTAGGGGTTAGGATTAGGGTATGCGTTAGGGTTAGGGTAGGGGTTAGGGTTAGGGTACGCATTAGGGTGAGGGTAGTTATTAAACCTATCCCACTCTCTAGATACCCCTTAGCACGTAAAGGAATATTATTTGGGGGTCCAGCCATGGAGAAGAGTTTAGACACGAGGAGAAGATAAGGAACACACCCATTATCAAGAAATCACATTAGGATTCTCTTTTTAACCTGTTCCTTAAAACACTAGTGCTTAGGAAATCTATTGGAGGCAGAAGCAGTCAAGGGAAGCTTAGGGTTAGGGTTAGGGTTACGGTGAGGGTTAGGGAATGGCTTAGGTTACGGGTTCGGGGAGGGTTTCGGGTAGGGCGTAGGGTATGGGTTAGGGTTAGGGTTAGGGTTAGTGTTAGGGTTAGGGCTCGGTTTAGGGTACGGGTTAGGATTAGGGTACGCGTTAGTGTTAGGGTAGGGGTTAGGGTTAGGGTACGCGATAGGGTGAGGTTAGTTATTAAACCTATCCCATTCTCTAGATACCCCTTAGCACGTAAAGGAATATTATTTGGGGGTCCAGCCATGGAGAAGAGTTTAGACACTAGGAGAAGATAAGGAACACACCCATTATCAAGAAATCACATTAGGATTCTCTTTTTAACCTTTTCCTTAAAACACTAGTGCTTAGGAAATCTATTGGAGGCAGAAGCAGTCCAGGGTAGCTTAGGGTTAGGGTTAGGGTTAGGGTGAGGGTTAGGGTACGGCTTAGGGTACGGGTTCGGGGAGGGTTTCGGGTAGGGCGTAGGGTATGGGTTAGGGTTAGTGTTAGGGCTAGTGTTAGGGTTAGGGCTCGGTTTAGGCTACGGGTTACAATTAGGGTACGCGTTAGGGTTTGGGTAGGGGTTAGGTTTAGGGTACGCATTAGGGTGAGGGTAGTTATTAAACCTATCCCACTCTCTAGATACCCCTTAGCACGTAAAGGAATATTATTTGGGGGTCCAGCCATGGAGAAGAGTTTAGACACTAGGAGAAGATAAGGAACACACCCATTATCACGAAATCACATTAGGATTCTCTTTTTAACCTGTTCCTTAAAACACTAGTGCTTAGGAAATCTATTGGAGGCAGAAGCCGTCAAGGGTAGCTTAGGGCTAGGGTTAGGGTTAGGGTGAGGGTTAGGGTACGGCTTAGGGTACGGGTTCGGGGAGGGTTTCGGGTAGGGCGTAGGGTATGGTTTAGGGTTAGGGTTAGGGCTAGTGTTAGGGTTAGGGCTCGGTTTAGGGTACGGGTTAGGATTAGGGTACGCGTTAGTGTTAGGGTAGGGGTTAGGGTTAGGGTACGCGTTAGGGTGAGGGTAGTTATTAAACCTATCCCACTCTCTAGATACCCCTTAGCACGTAAAGGGATATTATTTGGGGGTCCAGCCATGGAGAAGAGTTTAGACACGAGGAGAAGATAAGGAACACACCCATTATCAAGAAATCACATTAGGATTCTCTTTTTAACCTGTTCCTTAAAACACTAGTGCTTAGGAAATCTATTGGAGGCAGAAGCAGTCAAGGGTAGCGTAGGGTTAGGGTTAGGGTTAGGGTGAGGGTTAGGGTACGGCTTAGGGTACGAGTTCGGGGAGGGTTTCGGGTAGGGCGTAGGGTATGGGTTAGGGCTAGTGTTAGGGTTAGGGCTCGGTTTAGGGTACGGGTTAGGATTAGGGTACACGTTAGGGTTAGGGTAGGGGTTAGGGTCAGGGTACGCATTAGGGTGAGGTTAGTTATTAAACCTATCCCACTCTCTAGATACCCCTTAGCACGTAAAGGAATATTATTTGGGGGTCCAGCCATGGAGAAGAGTTTAGATACTAGGAGAAGATAAGGAACACCCCCATTATCAAGAAATCACATTAGGATTCTCTTTTTAACCTGTTCCTTAAAACACTAGTGCTTAGGAAATCTATTGGAGGCAGAAGCAGTCCAGGGTAGCTTAGGGCTAGGGTTAGGGTTAGGGTGAGGGTTAGGGTACGGCTTAGGGTACGGGTTTGGGGAGGGGTTCAGGTAGGGCGTAGCGTATGGGTTAGGGTTAGGGTTAGGGTAAGTGTTAGGGTTAGAGCTCGGTTTAGGGTACGGGTTAGGATTAGGGTACGCGTTAGGGTTAGGGTAGGGGTTAGGGATAGGGTACGCTTTAGGGTGAGGGTAGTTATTAAACCTATCCCACTCTCTAGATACCCCTTAGCACGTAAAGGAATATTATTTGGGGGTCCAGCCATGGAGAAGAGTTTAGACACTAGGAGAAGATAAGGAACACACCCATTATCAAGAAATCACATTAGGATTCTCTTTTTAACCTGTTCCTTAAAACACTAGTGCTTAGGAAATCTATTGGAGGCAGAAGCAGTCAAGGGTAGCGTAGGGTTAGGGTTAGGGTTAGCGTGAGGTTTAGGTTACGGCTTAGGGTACGGGTTCGGGGAGGGGTTCGGGTAGGGCGTAGGGTATGGGTTAGGGTTAGGGTTAGGGCTAGTGTTAGGGTTAGGGCTCGGTTTAGGGTACGGGTTAGGATTAGGGTACGCGTTAGTGTTAGGGTAGGGGTTAGGGTTAGGGTACGCGATAGGGTGAGGTTAGTTATTAAACCTATCCCACTCTCTAGATAACCCTTAGCACGTAAAGGAATATTATTTGGGGGTCCAGCCATGGAGAAGAGTTTAGACACTAGGAGAAGATAAGGAACACACCCATTATCAAGAAATCACATTAGGATTCTCTTTTTAACCTGTTCCTTAAAACACTAGTGCTTAGGAAATCTATTGGAGGCAGAAGCAGTCAAGGGTAGCTTAGGGTTAGGGTTAGGGTTAGGGTGAGGGTTAGGGTAAGGCTTAGGGTACGGTTTCGGGGAAGGATTCGGGTAGGGCGTAGGGTATGGGTTAGGGTTAGGGTTAGGGTTAGGGTTAGGGTTAGGGCTCGGTTTAGGGTACGGGTTAGGATTAGGGTACGCGTTAGGGTTAGGGTAGGGATTAGGGTTAGGGTACGCGTTAGGGTGAGGGTAGTTATTAAACCTCACCCTCTCTCTAGATATCCCTTAGCACGTAAAGGAATAGTATTTGGGGGTCCAGGCATGGAGAAGGGTTTAGACACTAGGAGAAGATAAGGAACACACCCATTATCACGAAATCACATTAGGATTCTCTTTTTAAACTGTTCCTTAAAACACTAGTGCTTAGGAAATCTATTGGAGGCAGAAGCAGTCAAGGGTAGCTTAGGGTTCGGGTTAGGGTTAGGGTGAGGGTTAGGGTACGGCTTAGGGTACGGGTTCGGGGAGGGGTTCGGGTAGGGCGTAGGGTATGGGTTAGGGTTAGTGTTAGGGTTAGGGCTCGGTTTAGGATATGGGTTAGGATTAGGGTACGCGTTAGGGTTAGGGTAGGGGTTAGGGTTAGGGTACGCGTTAGGGTGTGGGTAGTTATTAAACCTATCCCCCTCTCTAGATACCCCTTAGCACGTAAAGGAATATTATTTGGGGGTCCAGCCATGGAGAAGAGTTTAGACACTAGGAGAAGGTAAGGAACACACCCATTATCAAGAAATCACATTAGGATTCTCTTTTTAACCTGTTCCTTAAAACACTAGTGCTTAGGAAATCTATTGGAGGCAGAAGCAGTCAAGGGTAGCTTAGGGTTAGGGTTAGGGTTAGGGTGAGGGTTAGGTTACGGCTTAGGGTACGGGTTCGGGGAGGGGTTCGGGTAGGGCGTAGGGTATGCGTTAGGGTTAGGGTTAGGGTTAGTGTTAGGGTTAGGGCTCGGTTTAGGGTACGGGTTAGGATTAGGGTACGCGTTAGGGTTAGGGTAGGGGTTAGGGTTAGGGTACGCGTTAGGGTGAGGGTAGTTATTAAACCTCTCCCTCTCTCTAGATACCACTTAGCACGTAAAGGAATATTATTTGGGGGTCCAGCTATGGAGAAGAGTTTAGACACTAGGAGAAGATAAGGAACACACCCATTATGACGAAATCACATTAGGATTCTCTTTTTAACCTGTTCCTTAAAACACTAGTGCTTAGAAAATCTATTGGAGGCAGAAGCAGTCAAGGGTAGCTTAGGGTTAGGGATAGGTTTAGGGTGAGGGTTAGGGAATGGCTTAGGGTACAGGTTCGGGGAGGGGTTTGGGTAGGGCGTAGGGTATGGGTTAGGGTTAGGGTTAGGGTTAATGTTAGGGTTAGGGCTCGGTTTAGGGTACGGGTTAGGATTAGGGTACGCGTTAGGGTTAGGGTAGGGGTTAGGGTTAGGGTATGCGATAGGGTGAGGTTAGTTATTAAACCTATCCCACTATCTAGATACCCCTTAGCACGTAAAGGAATATTATTTGGGGGTCCAGCCATGGAGAAGAGTTTAGACACTAGGAGAAGATACGGAACACACCCATTATCAAGAAATCACATTAGGATTCTCTTTTTAACCTGTTCCTTAAAACACTAGTGCTTAGGAAATCTATTGGAGGCAGAAGCAGTGAAGGGTAGCGTAGGGTTAGGGTTAGGGTTAGGGTGAGGGTTAGGGTACGGCTTAGGGTACGGGTTCGGGGAGGGTTTCGGGTAGGGCGTAGGGTATGGGTTAGGGTTAGGGTTAGTGTTAGGGTTAGGGCTCGGTTTAGGGTACGGGTTAGGATTAGGATACGCGTTAGTGTTAGGGTAGGGGTTAGGGTTAGGGTACGCGATAGGGTGAGGTTAGTTATTAAACCTATCCCACTCTCTAGATACCCCTTAGCACGTAAAGGAATATTATTTGGGGGTCCAGCCATGGAGAAGAGTTTAGACACGAGGAGAAGATAAGGAACACACCCATTATCAAGAAATCACATTAGGATTCTCTTTTTAACCTGTTCCTTAAAACACTAGTGCTTAGGAAATCTATTGGAGGCAGAAGCAGTCAAGGGTAGCGTAGGGTTAGGGTTAGGGTTAGGGTGAGGGTTAGGGTACGGCTTAGGGTACGGGTTCGGGGAGGGTTTCGGGTAGGGCGTAGGGTATGGGTTAGTGTTAGGGTTAGGGTTAGTGTTAGGGTTAGGGCTCTGTTTAGGGTACGGGTTAGGATTAGGGTACGCGTTAGGGTTACGGTAGGGGTTAGGGTTAGGGTACGCATTAGGGTGAGGGTAGTTATTAAACCTCTCCCTCTCTCTAGATACCCCTTAGCACGTAAAGGAATATTATTTGGGGGTCCAGCCATTGAGAAGGGTTTAGACACTAGGAGAAGATAAGGAACACACCCATTATCACGAAATCACATTAGGATTCTCTTTTTAATCTGTTCCTTAAAACACTAGTGCTTAGGAAATCTATTGGAGGCAGAAGCAGTCAAGGGTAGCTTAGGGTTCGGGTTAGGGTTAGGGTGAGGGTTAGGGTACGGCTTAGGGTACGGGTTCGTGGAGGGGTTCGGGTAGGGCGTAGGGTATGGGTTAGGGTTAGGGTTAGGGTTAATGTTAGGGTTAGGGCTCGGTTTAGGGTACGGGTTAGGATTAGGGTACGCGTTAGTGTTAGGGTAGGGGATAGGGTTAGGGTACGCGATAGGGTGAGGATAGTTATTAAACCTGTCCCACTCTCTAGATACCCCTTAGCACGTAAAGGAATATTATTTGGGGGTCCAGCCATGGAGAAGAGTTTAGACACTAGGAGAAGATAAGGAACACACCCATTATCAAGAAATCACATTAGGATTCTCTTTTTAACCTGTTCCTTAAAACACTAGTGCTTAGGAAATCTATTGGAGGCAGAAGCAGTCCAGGGTAGCTTAGGGCTAGGGTTAGGGTTAGGGTGAGGGTTAGGGTACGGCTTAGGGTACGGGTTTGGGGAGGGGTTCGGGTAGGGCGTAGCGTATGGGTTAGGGTTAGGGTTAGGGTAAGTGTTAGGGTTAGAGCTCGGTTTAGGGTACGGGTTAGGATTAGGGTACGCGTTAGGGTTAGGGTAGGGGTTAGGGATAGGGTACGCTTTAGGGTGAGGGTAGTTATTAAACCTATCCCACTCTCTAGATACCCCTTAGCACGTAAAGGAATATTATTTGGGGGTCCAGCCATGGAGAAGAGTTTAGACACTAGGAGAAGATAAGGAACACACCCATTATCAAGAAATCACATTAGGATTCTCTTTTTAACCTGTTCCTTAAAACACTAGTGCTTAGGAAATCTATTGGAGGCAGAAGCAGTCAAGGGTAGCGTAGGGTTAGGGTTAGGGTTAGGGTGAGGTTTAGGTTACGGCTTAGGGTACGGGTTCGGGGAGGGGTTCGGGTAGGGCGTAGGGTATGGGTTAGGGTTAGGGTTAGGGTTAGTGTTAGGGTTAGGGCTCAGTTTAGGGTACGGGTTAGGATTAGGGTACGCGTTAGTGTTAGGGTAGGGGTTAGGGTTAGGGTACGCATTAGGGTGAGGGTAGTTATTAAACCTATCCCACTCTCTAGATACCCCTTAGCACGTAAAGGAATATTATTTGGGGGTCCAGCCATGGAGAAAAGTTTAGATAATAGGAGAAGATAAGGAACACCCCCATTATCAAGAAATCACATTAGGATTCTCTTGTTAACCTGTTCCTTAAAACACTAGTGCTTAGGAAATCTATTGGAGGCAAAAGCAGTCCAGGGTAGCGTAGGGTTAGGGTTAGGGTTAGGGTGAGGGTTAGGGTACGGCTTAGGGTACGGGTTCGTGGAGGGGTTCGGGTAGGGCGTAGGGTATGGGTTAGGGCTAGTGTTAGGGTTAGGGCTCGGTTTAGGGTACGGTTTAGGATTAGGGTACGCGTTAGGCTTAGGGTAGGGGTTAGGGTTAGGGTACGCGTTAGGGTGAGGGTAGTTATTAAACCTATCCCACTCTCTAGATACCCCTTAGCACGTAAAGGAATATTATTTCGGGGTCCAGCCATGGAGAAGAGTTTAGACACGAGGAGAAGATAAGGAACACACCCATTATCAAGAAATCACTTTAGGATTCTCTTTTTAACCTGTTCCTTAAAACACTACTGCTTAGGAAATCTATTGGAGGCAGAAGCAGTCAAGGGAATCTTAGGGTTAGGGTTAGGGTTACGGTGAGGGTTAGGGTACGGCTTAGGGTACGGGTTCGGGGAGGGGTTCGGGTAGGGCGTAGGGTATGGGTTAGGGTTAGGGTTAGGGTTAGTGTTAGGGTTAGGGCTCGGTTTAGGGTACGCGTTAGGGTTAGGGTAGGGGTTAGGGTTAGGGTACGCGTTAGGGTGAGGGTAGTTATTAAACCTATCCCACTCTCTAGATACCCCTTAGCACGTAAAGGAATATTATTTGGGGGTCCAGCCATGGAGAAGAGTTTAGACACGAGGAGAAGATAAGGAACACACCCATTATCAAGAAATCACATTAGGATTCTCTTTTTAACCTGTTCCTTAAAACACTAGTGCTTAGGAAATCTATTGGAGGCAGAAGCAGTGAAGGGTAGCGTAGGGTTAGGGTTAGGGTTAGGGTGAGGGTTAGGGTACGGCTTAGGGTACGGGTTCGGGGAAGGTTTCGGGTAGGGCGTAGGGTATGGGTTAGGGTTAGGGTTAGTGTTAGGGTTAGGGCTCGGTTTAGGGTACGGGTTAGGATTAGGATACGCGTTAGTGTTAGGGTAGGGGTTAGGGTTAGGGTACGCGATAGGGTGAGGTTAGTTATTAAACCTATCCCACTCTCTAGATACCCCTTAGCACGTAAAGGAATATTATTTGGGGGTCCAGCCATGGAGAAGAGTTTAGACACGAGGAGAAGATAAGGAACACACCCATTATCAAGAAATCACATTAGGATTCTCTTTTTAACCTGTTCCTTAAAACACTAGTGCTTAGGAAATCTATTGGAGGCAGAAGCAGTCAAGGGTAGCGTAGGGTTAGGGTTAGGGTTAGGGTGAGGGTTAGGGTACGGCTTAGGGTACGGGTTCGGGGAGGGTTTCGGGTAGGGCGTAGGGTATGGGTTAGGGTTAGGGTTAGTGTTAGGGTTAGGGCTCGGTTTAGGGTACGGGTTAGGATTAGGATACGCGTTAGTGTTAGGGTAGGGGTTAGGTTTAGGGTACGCATTAGGGTGAGGGTAGTTATTAAACCTATCCCACTCTCTAGATACCCCTTAGCACGTAAAGGAATATTATTTGGGGGTCCAGCCATGGAGAAGAGTTTAGACACGAGGAGAAGATAAGGAACACACCCATTATCAAGAAATCACATTAGGATTCTCTTTTTAACCTGTTCCTTAAAACACTAGTGCTTAGGAAATCTATTGGAGGCAGAAGCAGTCAAGGGTAGCTTAGGGTTAGGGTTAGGGTTAGGGTGAGGGTTAGGGTACGGCTTAGGGTACGGGTTCGGGGAGGGGTTCGGGTAGGGCGTAGGGTATGGGTTAGGGTTAGGGTTAGGGCTAGTGTTAGGGTTAGGGCTCGGTTTAGGCTACGGGTTAGGATTAGGGTACGCGTTAGGGTTAGGGTAGGGGTTAGGGTTAGGGTACGCATTAGGGTGAGGGTAGTTATTAAACCTATCCCACTCTCTAGATACCCCTTAGCACGTAAAGGAATATTATTTGGGGGTCCAGCCATGGAGAAGAGTTTAGACACTAGGAGAAGATAAGGAACACACCCATTATCACGAAATCACATTAGGATTCTCTTTTTAACCTGTTCCTTAAAACACTAGTGCTTAGGAAATCTATTGGAGGCAGAAGCCGTCAAGGGTAGCTTAGGGCTAGGGTTAGGGTTAGGGTGAGGGTTAGGGTACGGCTTACGGTACGGGTTCGCGGAGGGTTTCGGGTAGGGCGTAGGGTATGGTTTAGGGTTAGGGTTAGGGCTAGTGTTAGGGTTAGGGCTCGGTTTAGGGTACGGGTCAGGATTAGGGTACGCGTTAGGGTTAGGGTAGGGGTTAGGGTTAGGGTACGCGTTAGGGTGAGGGTAGTTATTAAACCTATCCCACTCTCTAGATACCCCTTAGCACGTAAAGGAATATTATTTGGGGGTCCAGCCATGGAGAAGAGTTTAGACACGAGGAGAAGATAAGGAACACACCCATTATCAAGAAATCACATTAGGATTCTCTTTTTAACCTGTTCCTTAAAACACTAGTGCTTAGGAAATCTATTGGAGGCAGAAGCAGTCAAGGGTAGCGTAGGGTTAGGGTTAGGGTTAGGGTGAGGGTTAGGGTACGGCTTAGGGTACGGGTTCGGGGAGGGGTTCGGGTAGGGCGTAGGGTATGGGTTAGGGCTAATGTTAGGGTTAGGGCTCGGTTTAGGGTACGGGTTAGGATTAGGGTAAACGTTAGGGTTAGAGTAGGGGTTAGGGTTAGGGTACGCATTAGGGTGAGGGTAGTTATTAAACCTATCCCACTCTCTAGATACCCCTTAGCACGTAAAGGAATATTATTTGGGAGTCCAGCCATGGAGAAGAGTTTAGACACGAGGAGAAGATAAGGAACACACCCATTATCAAGAAATCACATTAGGATTCTCTTTTTAACCTGTTCCTTAAAACACTAGTGCTTAGGAAATCTATTGGAGGCAGAATCAGTCAAGGGTAGCTTAGAGTTAGGGATAGGGTTAGGGTGAGGGTTAGGGAATAGCTTAGGTTACGGGTTCGGGGAGGTTTTCGGGTAGGGCGTAGGGTATGGGTTAGGGTTAGGGTTAGGGTTAGTGTTAGGGTTAGGGCTCGGTTTAGGGTACGGGTTAGGATTAGGGTACGCGTTAGTGTTAGGGTAGGGTTAGGGTTAGGGTACGCGATAGGGTGAGGTTAGTTATTAAACCTATCCCACTCTCTAGATACCCCTTAGCACGTAAAGGAATATTATTTGGGGGTCCAGCCATGGAGAAGAGTTTAGACACTAGGAGAAGATAAGGAACACACCCATTATCAAGAAATCACATTAGGATTCTCTTTTTAACCTGTTCCTTAAAACACTAGTGCTTAGGAAATCTATTGGAGGCAGAAGCAGTCAAGGGTAGCTGAGGGTTAGGGTTAGGTTTAGGGTGAGGGTTAGGGTACGGCTTAGGGTACGGGTTCGGGGAGGGGTTCGGGTAGGGCGTAGGGTATGGGTTAGGGTTAGGGTTAGGGCTAGTGTTAGGGTTAGGGCTCGGTTTAGGCTACAGGTTAGGATTAGGGTACGCGTTAGAGTTAGGTTAGGGGTTAGGGTTAGGGTATGCATTAGGGTGAGGTTAGTTATTAAACCTATCCCACTCTCTAGATACCCCTTAGCACGTAAAGGAATATTATTTGGGGGTCCAGCCATGGAGAAGAGTTTAGACACTAGGAGAAGATAAGGAACACAGCCATTATCACGAAATCACATTAGGATTCTCTTTTTAACCTGTTCCTTAAAACACTAGTGCTTAGGAAATCTATTGGAGGCAGAAGCCGTCAAGGATAGCTTAGGGCTAGGGTTAGGGTTAGGGTGAGGGTTAGGGTACGGCTTAGGGTACGGGTTCGGGGAGGGTTTCGGGTAGGGCGTAGGGTATGGTTTAGGGTTAGGGTTAGGGCTAGTGTTAGGGTTAGGGCTCGGTTTAGGCTACGGGTTAGGATTAGGGTACGCGTTAGGGTTAGGGTAGGGGTTAGGGTTAGGGTACGCGTTAGGGTGAGGGTAGTTATTAAACCTATCCCACTCTCTAGATACCCCTTAGCACGTAAAGGAATATTATTTGGGGGTCCAGCCATGGAGAAGAGTTTAGACACGAGGAGAAGATAAGGAACACACCCATTATCAAGAAATCACATTAGGATTCTCTTTTTAACCTGTTCCTTGAAACACTAGTGCTTAGGAAATCTATTGGAGGCAGAAGCAGTCAAGGGTAGCTTAGGGTTAGGGTTAGGGTTAGGGTGAGGGTTAGGGTACGGCTTAGGGTACGGGTTCGGGGAGGGTTTCGGGTAGGGCGTAGGGTATGGGTTAGGGTTAGGGTTAGGGCTAGTGTAAGGGTTAGGGCTCGGTTTAGGCTACGGGTTAGGATTAGGGAACGCGTTAGGGTTAGGGTAGGGGTTAGGGTTAGGGTACGCATTAGGGTGAGGGTAGTTATTAAACCTATCCCACTCTCTAGATACCCCTTAGCACGTAAAGGAATATTATTTGGGGGTCCAGCCATGGAGAAGAGTTTAGACACGAGGAGAAGATAAGGAACACACCCATTATCAAGAAATCACATTAGGATTCTCTTTTTAACCTGTTCCTAAAAACACTAGTGCTTAGGAAATCTATTGGAGGCAGAAGCAGTCAAGGGAAGCTTAGGGTTAGGGTTAGGGTTACGGTGAGGGTTAGGGTACGGCTTAGGTTACGGGTTCGGGGAGGGGTTCGGGTAGGGCGTAGGGTATGGGTTAGGGTTAGGGTTAGGGTTAGTGTTAGGGTTAGGGCTCGGTTTAGGGTACGGGTTAGGATTAGGGTACGCATTAGGGTTAGGGTAGGGGTTAGGGTTAGGGTACGCGTTAAGGTGAGGGTAGTTATTAAACCTATCCCACTCTCAAGATACCCCTTAGCACGTAAAGGAATATTATTTGGGGGTCCAGCCATGGAGAAGAGTTTAGACACGAGGAGAAGATACGGAACACACCCATTATCAAGAAATCACATTAGGATTCTCTTTTTAACCTGTTCCTTAAAACACTAGTGCTTAGGAAATCTATTGGATGCAGAAGCAGTCAAGGGTAGCTTAGGGTTAGGGTTAGGGTTAGGGTGAGGATTAGGGTACGGCTTAGGGTACGGGTTCGGGTAGGGCGTAGGGTATGGGTTAGGTTTAGGGTTAGGGTTAGTGTTAGGGTTAGGGTTCGGTTTAGGGTACGGGTTAGGATTAGGGTACGCATTAGGGTTAGGGTAGGGGTTAGGGTTAGGGTACGCGTTAAGGTGAGGGTAGTTATTAAACCTATCCCACTCTCAAGATACCCCTTAGCACGTAAAGGAATATTATTTGGGGGTCCAGCCATGGAGAAGAGTTTAGACACGAGGAGAAGATACGGAACACACCCATTATCAAGAAATCACATTAGGATTCTCTTTGTAACCTGTTCCTTAAAACACTAGTGCTTAGGAAATCTATTGGAGGCAGAAGCAGTCAAGGGTAGCTTAGGGTTAGGGTTAGGGTTAGGGTGAGGGTTAGGGTACGGCTTAGGGTACGGGTTCGGGGAGGGGTTCGGGTAGGGCGTAGGGTATGGGTTAGGGTTAGGGTTAGGGCTAGTGTTAGGGTTAGGGCTCGGTTTAGGCTACGGGTTAGGATTAGGGTACGCGTTCGGGTTAGGGTAGGGGTTAGGGTTAGGGTACGCATTAGGGTGAGGGTAGTTATTAAACCTATCCCACTCTCTAGATACCCCTTAGCACGTAAAGGAATATTATTTGGGGGTCCAGCCATGGAGAAGAGTTTAGACACTAGGATAAGATAAGGAACACACCCATTATCACGAAATCACATTAGGATTCTCTTTTTAACCTGTTCCTTAAAACACTAGTGCTTAGGAAATCTATTGGCAGAAGCCGTCAAGGGTAGCTTAGGGCTAGGGTTAGGGTTAGGGTGAGGGTTAGGGTACGGCTTAGGGTACGGGTTCGGGGAGGGTTTTGGGTAGGGCGTAGGGTATGGTTTAGGGTTAGGATTAGGGCTAGTGTTAGGGTTAGGGCTCGGTTTAGGGTACGGTTTAGGATTAGGGTACGCGTTAGGGTTAGGGTAGGGGTTAGGGTTAGGGTACGCGTTAGGGTGAGGGTAGTTATTAAACCTATCCCACTCTCTAGATACCCCTTAGCACGTAAAGGAATATTATTTGGGGGTCCAGCCATGGAGAAGAGTTTAGACACGAGGAGAAGATAAGGAACACACCCATTATCAAGAAATCACATTAGGATTCTCTTTTTAACCTGTTCCTTAAAACACTAGTGCTTAGGAAATCTATTGGAGGCAGAAGCAGTCAAGGGTAGCGTAGGGTTAGGGTTAGGGTTAGGGTGAGGGTTAGGGTACGGCTTAGGGTACGGGTTCGGGGAGGGGTTCGGGTAGGGCGTAGGGTATGGGTTAGGGCTAGTGTTAGGGTTAGGGCTCGGTTTAGGGTACGGGTTAGGATTAGGGTACACGTTAGGGTTAGGGTAGGGGTTAGGGTTAGGGTACGCATTAGGGTGAGGGTAGTTATTAAACCTATCCCACTCTCTAGATACCCCTTAGCACGTAAAGGAATATTATTTGGGGGTCCAGCCATGGAGAAGAGTTTAGACACGAGGAGAAGATAAGGAACACACCCATTATCAAGAAATCACATTAGGATTCTCTTTTTAACCTGTTCCTTAAAACACTAGTGCTTAGGAAATCTATTGGAGGCAGAAGCAGTCAAGGGTAGCTTAGAGTTAGGGTTAGGGTTAGGGTGAGGGTTAGGGTAAGGCTTAGGGTACGGTTTCGGGGAGGGGTTCGGGTAGGGCGTAGGGTATGGGTTAGGGTTAGGGTTAGGGTTAGTGTTAGGGTTAGGGCTCGGTTTAGGGTACGGGTTAGGATTAGGGTACGCGTTAGGGTTAGGGTAGGGATTAGGGTTAGGGTACGCGTTAGGGTGAGGGTAGTTATTAAACCTCACCCTCTCTCTAGATAACCCTTAGCACGTAAAGGAATAGTATTTGGGGGTCCAGCCATGGAGAAGGGTTTAGAAACTAGGAGAAGTTAAGGAACACACCCATTACCACGAAATCACATTAGGATTCTCTTTTTAACCTGTTCCTTAAAACACTAGTGCTTAGGAAATCTATTGGAGGCAGAAGCAGTCAAGGGTAGCTTAGGGTTCGGGTTAGGGTTAGGGTGAGGGTTAGGGTATGGCTTAGTGTACGGGTTCGGGGAGGGGTTCGGGTAGGGCGTAGGGTATGGGTTAGGGTTAGTGTTAGGGTTAGGACTCGGTTTAGGATATGGGTTAGGATTAGGGTACGCGTTAGGGTTAGGGTAGGGTTTGGGTTAGGGTACGCGTTAGGGTGAGGGTAGTTATTAAACCTATCCCACTCTCTAGATACCCCTTAGCACGTAAAGGAATATTATTTGGGGGTCCAGCCATGGAGAAGAGTTTAGACACTAGGAGAAGATAAGGAACACACCCATTATCAAGAAATCACATTAGGATTCTCTTTTTAACCTGTTCCGTAAAACACTAGTGCTTAGGAAATCTATTGGAGGCAGAAGCAGTCAAGGGTAGCGTAGGGTTAGGGTTAGGGTTAGGGTGAGGGTTAGGTTACGGGTTAGGGTACGGGTTCGGGGAGGGGTTCGGGTAGGGCGTAGGGTATGGGTTAGGGTTAGGGTTAGGGCTAGTGTTAGGGTTAGGGCTCGGTTTATGCTACGGGTTAGGATTAGGGTACGCGTTAGGGTTAGGGTAGGGTTTGGGTTAGGGTACGCGTTAGGGTGAGGGTAGTTATTAAACCTATCCCACTCTCTAGATACCCCTTAGCACGTAAAGGAATATTATTTGGGGGTCCAGCCATGGAGAAGAGTTTAGACACGAGGAGAAGATAAGGAACACACCCATTATCAAGAAATCACATTAGGATTCTCTTTTTAACCTGTTCCTTAAAACACTAGTGCTTAGGAAATCTATTGGAGGCAGAAGCAGTCAAGGGTAGCTTAGGGTTAGGGTTAGGGTTACGGTGAGGGTTAGGGAACGGCTTAGGGTACGGGTTCGGGGAGGGGTTCGGGTAGGGCGTAGGGTATGGGTTAGGGTTAGGGTTAGGGTTAGTGTTAGGGTTAGGGCTCGGTTTAGGGTACGGGTTAGGATTAGGGTACGCGTTAGGGTTAGGGTAGGGGTTAGGGTTAGGGTACGCGTTAGGGTGAGGGTAGTTATTAAACCTATCCCACTCTCTAGATACCCCTTAGCACGTAAAGGAATATTATTTGGGGGTCCAGCCATGGAGAAGAGTTTAGACACGAGGAGAAGATAAGGAACACACCCATTATCAAGAAATCACATTAGGATTCTCTTTTTAACCTGTTCCTTAAAACACTAGTGCTTAGGAAATCTATTGGAGGCAGAAGCAGTCAAGGGTAGCGTACGGTTAGGGTTAGGGTTAGGGTGAGGGTTAGGGTACGGCTTAGGGTACGGGTTCGGGGAGGGGTTCGGGTAGGGCGTAGGGTATGGGTTAGGGCTAGTGTTAGGGTTAGGGCTCGGTTTAGGGTACGGGTTAGGATTAGGGTACGCGTTAGGGTTAGGGTAGGGGTTAGGGTTAGGGTACGCATTAGGGTGAGGGTAGTTATTAAACCTATCCCACTCTCTAGATACCCCTTAGCACGTAAAGGAATATTATTTGGGGGTCCAGCCATGGAGAAGAGTTTAGACACGAGGAGAAGATAAGGAACACACCCATTATCAAGAAATCACATTAGGATTCTCTTTTTAACCTGTTCCTTAAAACACTAGTGCTTAGGAAATCTATTGGAGGCAGAATCAGTCAAGGGTAGCTTAGAGTTAGGGATAGGGTTAGGGTGAGGGTTAGGGAATAGCTTAGGTTACGGGTTCGGGGAGGTTTTCGGGTAGGGCGTAGGGTATGGGTTACGGTTAGGGTTAGGGTTAGTGTTAGGGTTAGGGCTCGGTTTAGGGTACGGGTTAGGATTAGGGTACGCGTTAGTGTTAGGGTAGGGTTAGGGTTAGGGTACGCGATAGGGTGAGGTTAGTTATTAAACCTATCCCACTCTCTAGATACCCCTTAGCACGTAAAGGAATATTATTTGGGGGTCCAGCCATGGAGAAGAGTTTAGACACTAGGAGAAGATAAGGAACACACCCATTATCAAGAAATCACATTAGGATTCTCTTTTTAACCTGTTCCTTAAAACACTAGTGCTTAGGAAATCTATTGGAGGCAGAAGCAGTCAAGGGTAGCTTAGGGTTAGGGTTAGGTTTAGGGTGAGGGTTAGGGTACGGCTTAGGGTACGGGTTCGGTGAGGGGTTCGGGTAGGGCGTAGGGTATGGGTTAGGGTTAGGGTTAGGGCTAGTGTTAGGGTTAGGGCTCGGTTTAGGCTACGGTTTAGGATTAGGGTACGCGTTAGGGTTAGGTTAGGGGTTAGGGTTAGGGTATGCATTAGGGTGAGGTTAGTTATTAAACCTATCCCACTCTCTTGATACCCCTTAGCACGTAAAGGAATATTATTTGGGGGTCCAGCCATGGAGAAGAGTTTAGACACGAGGAGAAGATAAGGAACACACCCATTATCAAGAAATCACATTAGGATTCTATTTTTAACCTGTTCCTTGAAACACTAGTGCTTAGGAAATCTATTGGAGGCAGAAGCAGTCAAGGGTAGCTTAGGGTTAGGGTTAGGGTTAGGGTGAGGGTTAGGGTACGGCTTAGGCTACGGGTTCGGGGAGGGGTTCGGGTAGGGCGTAGGGTATGGGTTAGGGTTAGGGTTAGGGCTAGTGTTAGGGTTAGGGCTCGGTTTAGGCTACGGGTTAGGATTAGGGTACGCGTTAGGGTTAGGGTAGGGGTTAGGGTTAGGGTACGCATTAGGGTGAGGGTAGTTATTAAACCTATCCCACTCTCTAGATACCCCTTAGCACGTAAAGGAATATTATTTGGGGGTCCAGCCATGGAGAAGAGTTTAGACACGAGGAGAAGATAAGGAACACACCCATTATCAAGAAATCACATTAGGATTCTCTTTTTAACCTGTTCCTAAAAACACTAGTGCTTAGGAAATCTATTGGAGGCAGAAGCAGTCAAGGGAAGCTTAGGGTTAGGGTTAGGGTTACGGTGAGGGTTAGGGTACGGCTTAGGTTACGGGTTCGGGGAGGGGTTCGGGTAGGGCGTAGGGTATGGGTTAGGGTTAGGGTTAGGGTTAGTGTTAGGGTTAGGGCTCGGTTTAGGGTACGGGTTAGGATTAGGGTACGCGTTAGGGTTAGGGTAGGGGTTAGGGTTAGGGTACGCGTTAGGGTGAGGGTAGTTATTAAACCTCTCCCTCTCTCTAGATACCAATTAGCACGTAAAGGAATATTATTTGGGGGTCCAGCCATGGAGAAGAGTTTAGACACTAGGAGAAGATAAGGAACACACCCATTATCAAGAAATCACATTAGGATTCTCTTTGTAACCTGTTCCTTAAAACACTAGTGCTTAGGAAATCTATTGGAGGCAAAAGCAGTCAAGGGTAGCTTAGGGTTAGGGTTAGGGTTAGGGTGAGGGTTAGGGTACGGCTTAGGGTACGGGTTCGGGGAGGGGTTCGGGTAGGGCGTAGGGTATGGGTTAGTGTTAGGGTTAGGGCTAGTGTTAGGGTTAGGGCTCGGTTTAGGCTACGGGTTAGGATTAGGGTACGCGTTCGGGTTAGGGTAGGGGTTAGGGTTAGGGTACGCATTAGGGTGAGGGTAGTTATTAAACCTATCCCACTCTCTAGATACCCCTTAGCACGTAAAGGAATATTATTTGGGGGTCCAGCCATGGAGAAGAGTTTAGACACTAGGAGAAGATAAGGAACACACCCATTATCACGAAATCACATTAGGATTCTCTTTTTAACCTGTTCCTTAAAACACTAGTGCTTAGGAAATCTATTGGCAGAAGCCGTCAAGGGTAGCTTAGGGCTAGGGTTAGGGTTAGGGTGAGGGTTAGGGTACGGCTTAGGGTACGGGTTCGGGGAGGGTTTTGGGTAGGGCGTAGGGTATGGTTTAGGGTTAGGATTAGGGCTAGTGTTAGGGTTAGGGCTCGGTTTAGGGTACGGTTTAGGATTAGGGTACGCGTTAGGGTTAGGGTAGGGGTTAGGGTTAGGGTACGCGTTAGGGTGAGGGTAGTTATTAAACCTATCCCACTCTCTAGATACCCCTTAGCACGTAAAGGAATATTATTTGGGGGTCCAGCCATGGAGAAGAGTTTAGACACGAGGAGAAGATAAGGAACACACCCATTATCAAGAAATCACATTAGGATTCTCTTTTTAACCTGTTCCTTAAAACACTAGTGCTTAGGAAATCTATTGGAGGCAGAAGCAGTCAAGGGTAGCGTAGGGTTAGGGTTAGGGTTAGGGTGAGGGTTAGGGTACGGCTTAGGGTACGGGTTCGGGGAGGGGTTCGGGTAGGGCGTAGGGTATGGGTTAGGGCTAGTGTTAGGGTTAGGGCTCGGTTTAGGGTACGGGTTAGGATTAGGGTACACGTTAGGGTTAGGGTAGGGGTTAGGGTTAGGGTACGCATTAGGGTGAGGGTAGTTATTAAACCTATCCCACTCTCTAGATACCCCTTAGCACGTAAAGGTATATTATTTGGGGGTCCAGCCATGAAGAAGAGTTTAGACACGAGGAGAAGATAAGGAACACACCCATTATCAAGAAATCACATTAGGATTCTCTTTTTAACCTGTTCCTTAAATCACTAGTGCTTAGGAAATCTATTGGAGGCAGAAGCAGTCAAGGGTAGCTTAGGGTTCGGGTTAGGGTTAGGGTGAGGGTTAGGGTAAGGCTTAGGGTACGGTTTCGGGGAGGGTTTCGGGTAGGGCTTAGGGTATGGGTTAGGGTTAGGGTTAGGGTTAGTGTTAGGGTTAGGGCTCGGTTTAGGGTACGGGTTAGGATTAGGGTACGCGTTAGGGTTAGGTTAGGGATTAGGGTTAGGGTACGCGTTAGGGTGAGGGTAGTTATTAAACCTCACCCTCTCTCTAGATAACCCTTAGCACGTAAAGGAATAGTATTTGGGGGTCCAGCCATGGAGAAGGGTTTAGAAACTAGGAGAAGTTAAGGAACACACCCATTACCACGAAATCACATTAGGATTCTCTTTTTAACCTGTTCCTTAAAACACTAGTGCTTAGGAAATCTATTGGAGGCAGAAGCAGTCAAGGGTAGCTTAGGGTTCGGGTTAGGGTTAGGGTGAGGGTTAGGGTATGGCTTAGTGTACGGGTTCGGGGAGGGGTTCGGGTAGGGCGTAGGGTATGGGTTAGGGTTAGTGTTAGGGTTAGGACTCGGTTTAGGATATGGGTTAGGATTAGGGTACGCGTTAGGGTTATGGTAGGGTTTGGGTTAGGGTACGCGTTAGGGTGAGGGTAGTTATTAAACCTATCACACTCTCTAGATACCCCTTAGCACGTAAAGGAATATTATTTGGGGGTCCAGCCATGGAGAAGAGTTTAGACACTAGGAGAAGATAAGGAACACACCCATTATCAAGAAATCACATTAGGATTCTCTTTTTAACCTGTTCCGTAAAACACTAGTGCTTAGGAAATCTATTGGAGGCAGAAGCAGTCAAGGGTAGCGTAGGGTTAGGGTTAGGGTTAGGGTGAGGGTTAGGTTACGGGTTAGGGTACGGGTTCGGGGAGGGGTTCGGGTAGGGCGTAGGGTATGGGTTAGGGTTAGGGTTAGGGCTAGTGTTAGGGTTAGGGATCGGTTTATGCTACGGGTTAGGATTAGGGTACGCGTTAGGGTTAGGGTAGGGTTTGGGTTAGGGTACGCGTTAGGGTGAGGGTAGTTATTAAACCTATCCCACTCTCTAGATACCCCTTAGCACGTAAAGGAATATTATTTGGGGGTCCAGCCATGGAGAAGAGTTTAGACACGAGGAGAAGATAAGGAACACACCCATTATCAAGAAATCACATTAGGATTCTCTTTTTAAACTGTTCCTTAAAACACTAGTGCTTAGGAAATCTATTGGAGGCAGAAGCAGTCAAGGGTAGCTTAGGGTTAGGGTTAGGGTTACGGTGAGGGTTAGGGAACGGCTTAGGGTACGGGTTCGGGGAGGGGTTCGGGTAGGGCGTAGGGTATGGGTTAGGGTTAGGGTTAGGGTTAGTGTTAGGGTTAGGGCTCGGTTTAGGGTACGGGTTAGGATTAGGGTACGCGTTAGGGTTAGGGTAGGGGTTAGGGTTAGGGTACGCGTTAGGGTGAGGGTAGTTATTAAACCTATCCCACTCTCTAGATACCCCTTAGCACGTAAAGGAATATTATTTGGGGGTCCAGCCATGGAGAAGAGTTTAGACACGAGGAGAAGATAAGGAACACACCCATTATCAAGAAATCACATTAGGATTCTCTTTTTAACCTGTTCCTTAAAACACTAGTGCTTAGGAAATCTATTGGAGGCAGAAGCAGTCAAGGTTAGCGTACGGTTAGGGTTAGGGTTAGGGTGAGGGTTAGGGTACGGCTTAGGGTACGGGTTCGGGGAGGGGTTCGGGTAGGGCGTAGGGTATGGGTTAGGGCTAGTGTTAGGGTTAGGGCTCGGTTTAGGGTACGGGTTAGGATTAGGGTACGCGTTAGGGTTAGGGTAGGTGTTAGGGTTAGGGTACGCATTAGGGTGAGGGTAGTTATTAAACCTATCCCACTCTCTAGATACCCCTTAGCACGTAAAGGAATATTATTTGGGGGTCCAGCCATGGAGAAGAGTTTAGACACTAGGAGAAGATAAGGAACACACCCATTATCACGAAATCACATTAGGATTCTCTTTTTAACCTGTTCCTTAAAACACTAGTGCTTAGGAAATCTATTGGAGGCAGAAGCCGTCAAGGGTAGCTTAGGGCTAGGGTTAGGGTTAGGGTGAGGGTTAGGGTACGGCTTAGGGTACGGGTTCGGGGAGGGTTTTGGGTAGGGCGTAGGGTATGGTTTAGGGTTAGGATTAGGGCTAGTGTTAGGGTTAGGGCTCGGTTTAGGGTACGGTTTAGGATTAGGGTACGCGTTAGGGTTAGGGTAGGGGTTAGGGTTAGGGTACGCGTTAGGGTGAGGGTAGTTATTAAACCTATCCCACTCTCTAGATACCCCTTAGCACGTAAAGGAATATTATTTGGGGGTCCAGCCATGGAGAAGAGTTTAGACACGAGGAGAAGATAAGGAACACCCCCATTATCAAGAAATCACATTAGGATTCTCTTTTTAACCTGTTCCTTAAAACACTAGTGCTTAGGAAATCTATTGGAGGCAGAAGCAGTCAAGGGTAGCTTAGGGCTAGGGTTAGGGTTACGGTGAGGGTTAGGGTACGGCTTAGGTTACGGGTTCGGGGAGGGGTTCGGGTAGGGCGTAGGGTATGGGTTAGGGTTAGGGTTAGGGTTAGTGTTAGGGTTAGGGCTCTGTTTAGGTTACGGGTTAGGATTAGGGTACGCGTTAGGGTTAGGGTAGGGGTTAGGGTTAGGGTACGCGTTAGGGTGAGGGTAGTTATTAAACCTCTCCCTCTCTCTAGATACCCCTTAGCACGTAAAGGAATATTATTTGGGGGTCCAGCCATGGAGAAGAGTTTAGACACTAGGAGAAGATAAGGAACACACCCATTATCAAGAAATCACATTAGGATTCTCTTTGTAACCTGTTCCTTAAAACACTAGTGCTTAGGAAATCTATTGGAGGCAGAAGCAGTCAAGGGTAGCTTAGTGTTAGGGATAGGGTTAGGGTGAGGGTTAGGGAATGGCTTTGGTTACGGGTTCGGTGAGGGTTTCGGGTAGGGCGTAGGGTATGGGTTAGGGTTAGGGTTAGGGTTAGTGTTAGGGTTAGGGCTCGGTTTAGGGTACGGGTTAGGATTAGGGTACGCGTTAGTGTTAGGGTAGGGGTTAGGGTTAGGGTACGCGTTAGGGTGAGGGTAGTTATTAAACCTATCCCACTCTCTAGATACCTCTTAGCACGTAAAGAAAAATTATTTGGGGGTCCAGCCATGGAGAAGAGTTTAGACACGAGGAGAAGATAAGGAACACACCCATTATCAAGAAATCACATTAGGATTCTCTTTTTAACCTGTTCCTTAAAACACTAGTGCTTAGGAAGTCTATTGGAGGCAGAAGCAGTCAAGGGTAGCTTAGGTTTAGGGTTAGGGTTAGGGTGATGGTTAGGGTACGGCTTAGGGTACGGGTTCGGGGAGGCCGTAGGGTATGGGTTAGGGTTAGGGTTAGGGTTAGGGTGAGGGTTAGGGTAAGGCTTAGGGTTCGGGTTCAGGGAGCGGTTCGGGTAGGGCGTAGGGTATTGGTTAGGGTTAGGGTTAGGGTTAGTGTTAGGGTTAGGGCTCGGTTTAGGGTACGGGTTAGGATTAGGGTACGCGTTAGGGTTAGGGTAGGGGTTAGGGTTAGGGTACGCGATAGGGTGAGGGTAGTTATTAAACCTATCCCACTCTCTAGATACCCTTAGCACGTAAAGGAATATTATTTGGGGGTCCAGCCATGGAGAAGAGTTTAGACACTAGGAGAAGATAAGGAACACACCCATTATCAAGAAATCACATTAGGATTCACTTTTTAACCTGTTCCTTAAAACACTGGTGCTTAGGAAATCTATTGGAGGCAGAAGCAGTCAAGGGTAGCTTAGGGTTAGGGTTAGGGTTAGATTGAGGTTTGGGGTACGGCTTAGGGTACGGGTTCGGGGAGGGGTTCGGGTAGGGTTTAGGGTATGGGTTAGGGTTAGGGTTAGTGTTAGGGTTAGGGCTCGGTTTAGGGTACGGGTTAGGATTAGGGTACGCGTTAGGGTTAGGGTAGGGGTTAGGGTTAGGGTACGCGTTAGGGTGAGGGTAGTTATTAAACCTATCCCACTCTGTAGATACCCCTTAGCACGTAAAGGAATATTATTTGGGGGTCCAGCCATGGAGAAGAGTTTAGACACTAGGAGAAGATAAGGAACACACCCATTATCACGAAATCACATTAGGATTCCCTTTTAACCTGTTCCTTAAAACACTAGTGCTTAGGAAATCTATTGGAGGCAGAAGCAGTCAAGGGTATCTTACGGTTAGGGTTAGGGTTAGGGTGAGGGTTAGGGTACGGCTTAGGGTACGGGTTCGGGGAGGGGTTCGGGTAGGGCGTAGGGTATGTGTTAGGGTTAGGGTTAGCGTTAGTGTTTTGGTTACGGCTCGGTTTAGGGTACGGGTTAGGATTAGGGTACGCGTTAGTGTTAAGGTAGGGGTTAGGGTTAGGGTACGCGATAGGGTGAGGTTAGTTATTAAACCTATCCCACTCTGTAGATACCCCTTAGCACGTAAAGGAATATTATTTGGGGGTCCAGCTATGGAGAAGAGTTTAGACACTAGGAGAAGATAAGGAACACACCCATTATTAAGAAATCACAATATGATTCTCTTTTTAAACTGTTCCTTAAAACACTACTGCTTAGGAAATCTATTGGAGGCAGAAGCAGTCAAGGGTAGCTTAGGGTTAGGGTTAGGGTTAGTGTTAGGGTTAGGGCTCGGTTTAGGGTACGGGTTAGGATTAGGGTACGCGTTAGGGTTAGGGTAGGGGTTAGGGTTAGGGTACGCGATAGGGTGAGGGTAGTTATTAAACCTATCCCACTCTCTAGATTCCCCTTAGCACGTAAAGGAATATTATTTGGGGGTCCAGCCATGGAGAAGAGTTTAGACACTAGGAGAAGATAAGGAACACACCCATTATCAAGAAATCACATTAGGATTCTCTTTTTAAACTGTTCCTTAAAACACTAGTGCTTAGGAAATCTATTGGAGGCAGAAGCACTCAAGGGTAGCTTAGGGTTAGGGTTAGGGTTAAGGTGAGGGTTAGGGTACGGCTTAGGGTACGGGTTCGGGGAGGGGTTCGGGTAGGGTGTAGGGTATGGGTTAGGGTTAGGGTTAGGGCTAGTGTTAGGGTTGGGGCTCGGTTTAGGGTACGGGTTAGGAGTAGGGTACGCGTTAGGGTTAGGGTAGGGGTTAGGGTTAGGGTACGCGTTAGGGTGAGGGTAGTTATTAAACCTATCCCACTCTCTAGATACCCCTTAGCACGTAAAGGAATATTATTTGGGGGTCCAGCCATGGAGAAGAGTTTAGACACTAGGAGAAGATAAGGAACACACCCATTATCAAGAAATCACATTAGGATTCTCTTTTTAACCTGTTCCTTAAAACACTAGTGCTTAGGAAATCTATTGGAGGCAGAAGCAGTCAAGGGTAGCTTAGGGTTAGGGTTAGGGTTAGGGTGAGGGTTAGGGTACGGCTTAGGGTACGGGTTCGGGGAGGGGTTCGGGTAGGGCGTAGGATATGGGTTAGGGTTAGGGTTAGGGCTAGTGTTAGGGTTAGGGCTCGGTTTAGGATACGGGTTAGGATTAGGGTACGCGTTAGGGTTAGGGTAGGGATTAGGGTTAGGGTACGCGTTAGGGTGAGGGTAGTTATTAAACCTCTCCCTCTCTCTAGATACCCCTTAGCACGTAAAGGAATATTATTTGGGGGTCCAGCCATGGAGAAGACTTTAGACACTAGGAGAAGATAAGGAACACACCCATTATCAGGAAATCACATTAGGATTCTCTTTTTAACCTGTTCCTTAAAACACTAGTGCTTAGCAAATCTATTGGAGGCAGAAGCAATCAAGGGTAGCTTAGGGTTAGGGTTAGGGTTACGGTGAGGGTTAGGGTACGGCTTAGGTTACGGGTTCGGGGAGGGGTTCGGGTAGAGCGTAGGGTATGGGTTAGGGTTAGGGTTAGTGTTAGGGTTAGGGCTCGGTTTAGGGTACGGGTTAGGATTAGGGTACGCGTTAGGGTTAGGGTAGGGGTTAGGGTTAGGGTACGCGTTAGGGTGAGGGTAGTTATTAAACCTATCCCACTCTGTACATACCCCTTAGCACGTAAAGGAATATTATTTGGGGGTCCAGCCATGGAGAAGAGTTTAGACACTAGGAGAAGATAAGGAACACACCCATTATCACAAATCACTTTAGGATTCTCTTTTTAACCTGTTCCTTAAAACACTAGTGCTTAGGAAATCTATTGGAGGCAGAAGCAGTCAAGGGTAGCTTAGGTTTAGGGTTAGGGTTAGGGTGAGGGTTAGGGTACGGCTTAGGGTACGGGTTCGGGGAGGGGTTCGGGTAGGGCGTAGGGTATGAGTTAGGGTTAGGGTTAGGGTTAGTGTTTTGGTTACGGCTCGGTTTAGGGTACGGGTTAGGATTAGGGTACGCGTTAGTGTTAAGGTAGGGGTTAGGGTTAGGCTTCGCGATAGGGTGAGGTTAGTTATTAAACCTATCCCACACTCTAGATACCCCTTAGCACGTAAAGGAATATTATTTGGGGGTCCAGCTATGGAGAAGAGTTTAGACACTAGGAGAAGATAAGGAACACACCCATTATCAAGAAATCACAATATGATTCTCTTTTTAAACTGTTCCTTAAAACACTACTGCTTAGGAAATCTATTGGAGGCAGAAGCAGTCAAGGGTAGCTTAGGGTTAGGGTTAGGGTTAGTGTTAGGGTTAGGGCTCGTTTTAGGGTACGGGTTAGGATTAGGGTACGCGTTAGGGTTAGGGTAGGGGTTAGGGTTAGTGTACGCGATAGGGTGAGGGTAGTTATTAAACCTATCCCACTCTCTAGATACCCCTTAGCACGTAAAGGAATATTATTTGGGGGTCCAGCCATGGAGAAGAGTTTAGACACTAGGAGAAGATAAGGAACACACCCATTATCAAGAAATCACATTAGGATTCTCTTTTTAACCTGTCCCTTAAAACACTAGTGCTTAGGAAATCTATTGGAGGCAGAAGCAGTCAAGGGTACCTTAGGGTTAGGGTTAGGGTTAGATTGAGGGTTAGGGTACGGCTTAGGGTACGGGTTCGGGGAGGGGTTCGTGTAGGGCGTAGGGTATGGGTTAGGGTTAGGGTTAGGGTTAGTGTTAGGGTTAGGGCTCGGTTTAGGTTATGGGTTTGGATTAGGGTACGCGTTAGGGTTAGGGTAGGTGTTAGGGTTAGGGTACGCATTAGGGTGAGGTTAGTTATTAAACCTATCCCACTCTCTATTTACCCCTTAGCACGTAAAGGAATATTATTTGGGGGTCCAGCCATGGAGAAGAATTTAGACACTAGGAGAAGATAAGGAACACACCCATTATCAAAAAATTACATTAGGATTCTCTTTTTAACCTGTTCCTTAAAACACTAGTGCTTAGGAAATCTATTGGAGGCAGAAGCAGTCAAGAGTAGCGTAGGGTTAGGGTTAGGGTTAGGGTGAGGGTTAGGGTACGGCTTAGGGTACGGGTTCGGGGAGGGGTTCGGGTAGGGCGTAGGGTATGGTTTAGGGTTAGGGTTAGGGCTAGTGTTAGGGTTAGGGCTCGGTTTAGGGTACGGGTTAGGATTAGGGTACGCGTTAGGGTTAGGGTAGGGGTTAGGGTTAGGGTACGCGTTAGGGTGAGGGTAGTTATTAAACCTATCCCACTCTCTAGATACCCCTTAGCACGTAACGGAATATTATTTGGGGGTCCAGCCATGGAGAAGAGTTTAGACACGAGGAGAAGATAAGGAACACACCCATTATCACGAAATCACATTAGGATTCTCTTTTTAACCTGTTCCTTAAAACACTAGTGCTTAGGAAATCTATTGGAGGCAGAAGCCGTCAAGGGTAGCTTAGGGCTAGGGTTAGGGTTAGGGTGAGGGTTAGGGTACGGCTTAGGGTACGGGTTCGGGGAGGGGTTCGGGTAGGGCGTAGGGTATGGGTTAGGGTTAGGGTTCGGGTTAGTGTTAGGGTTAGGGCTCGGTTTAGGGTACGGGTTAGGATTAGGGTACGCGTTAGTGTTAGGGTAGGGGTTAGGGTTAGGGTACGCATTAGGGTGAGGGTAGTTATTAAACCTATCCCACTCTCTAGATACCCCTTAGCACGTAAAGGAATATTATTTGGGGGTCCAGCCATGGAGAAGAGTTTAGACACTAGGAGAAGATAAGGAACACACCCATTATCAAGAAATCACATTAGGATTCTCTTTGTAACCTGTTCCTTAAAACACTAGTGCTTAGGAAATCTATTGGAGGCAGAAGCAGTCAAGGGTAGCTTAGTGTTAGGGATAGGGTTAGGGTGAGGGTTAGGGAATGGCTTTGGTTACGGGTTCGGTGAGGGTTTCGGGTAGGGCGTAGGGTATGGGTTAGGGTTAGGGTTAGGGTTAGTGTTAGGGTTAGGGCTCGGTTTAGGGTACGGGTTAGGATTAGGGTACGCGTTAGTGTTAGGGTAGGGGTTAGGGTTAGGGTACGCGATAGGGTGAGGTTAGTTATTAAACCTATCCCACTCTCTAGATACCCCTTAGCACGTAAAGGAATATTATTGGGGGGCCAGCCATGGAGAAGAGTTTAGACACTAGGAGAAGATAAGGAACACACGCATTATCAAGAAATCACATTAGGATTCTCTTTTTAACCTGTTCCTTAAAACACTAGTGCTTAGGAAATCTGTTGGAGACAGAAGCCGTCAAGGGTAGCTTAGGGCTAGGGTTAGGGTTAGGGTGAGGGTTAGGGTACGGCTTAGGGTACGGGTTCAGGGAGGGGTTCGGGTAGGGCGTAGGGTATGGGTTAGGGTTAGGGTTCGGGTTAGTGTTAGGGTTAGGGCTCGGTTTAGGGTACGGGTTAGGATTAGGGTACGCGTTAGTGTTAGGGTAGGGGTTAGGGTTAGGGTACGCGTTAGGGTGAGGGTAGTTATTAAACCTATCCCACTCTCTAGATACCTCTTAGCACGTAAAGAAAAATTATTTGGGGGTCCAGCCATGGAGAAGAGTTTAGACACGAGGAGAAGATAAGGAACACACCCATTATCAAGAAATCACATTAGGATTCTCTTTTTAACCTGTTCCTTAAAACACTAGTGCTTAGGAAGTCTATTGGAGGCAGAAGCAGTCAAGGGTAGCTTAGGGTTAGGGTTAGGGTTAGGGTGATGGTTAGGGTACGGCTTAGGGTACGGGTTCGGGGAGGCCGTAGGGTATGGGTTAGGGTTAGGGTTAGGGTTAGGGTGAGGGTTAGGGTAAGGCTTAGGGTTCGGGTTCAGGGAGCGGTTCGGGTAGGGCGTAGGGTATTGGTTAGTGTTAGGGTTAGGGTTAGTGTTAGGGTTAGGGCTCGGTTTAGGGTACGGGTTAGGATTAGGGTACGCGTTAGGGTTAGGGTAGGGGTTAGGGTTAGGGTACGCGATAGGGTGAGGGTAGTTATTAAACCTATCCCACTCTCTAGATACCCTTAGCACGTAAAGGAATATTATTTGGGGGTCCAGCCATGGAGAAGAGTTTAGACACTAGGAGAAGATAAGGAACACACCCATTATCAAGAAATCACATTAGGATTCACTTTTTAACCTGTTCCTTAAAACACTGGTGCTTAGGAAATCTATTGGAGGCAGAAGCAGTCAAGGGTAGCTTAGGGTTAGGGTTAGGGTTAGATTGAGGTTTGGGGTACGGCTTAGGGTACGGGTTCGGGGAGGGGTTCGGGTAGGGTTTAGGGTATGGGTTAGGGTTAGGGTTAGTGTTAGGGTTAGGGCTCGGTTTAGGGTACGGGTTAGGATTAGGGTACGCGTTAGGGTTAGGGTAGGGGTTAGGGTTAGGGTACGCGTTAGGGTGAGGGTAGTTATTAAACCTATCCCACTCTGTAGATACCCCTTAGCACGTAAAGGAATATTATTTGGGGGTCCAGCCATGGAGAAGAGTTTAGACACTAGGAGAAGATAAGGAACACACCCATTATCACGAAATCACATTAGGATTCCCTTTTAACCTGTTCCTTAAAACACTAGTGCTTAGGAAATCTATTGGAGGCAGAAGCAGTCAAGGGTATCTTACGGTTAGGGTTAGGGTTAGGGTGAGGGTTAGGGTACGGCTTAGGGTACGGGTTCGGGGAGGGGTTCGGGTAGGGCGTAGGGTATGTGTTAGGGTTAGGGTTAGCGTTAGTGTTTTGGTTACGGCTCGGTTTAGGGTACGGGTTAGGATTAGGGTACGCGTTAGTGTTAAGGTAGGGGTTAGGGTTAGGGTACGCGATAGGGTGAGGTTAGTTATTAAACCTATCCCACTCTGTAGATACCCCTTAGCACGTAAAGGAATATTATTTGGGGTTCCAGCTATGGAGAAGAGTTTAGACACTAGGAGAAGATAAGGAACACACCCATTATTAAGAAATCACAATATGATTCTCTTTTTAAACTGTTCCTTAAAACACTACTGCTTAGGAAATCTATTGGAGGCAGAAGCAGTCAAGGGTAGCTTAGGGTTAGGGTTAGGGTTAGTGTTAGGGTTAGGGCTCGGTTTAGGGTACGGGTTAGGATTAGGGTACGCGTTAGGGTTAGGGTAGGGGTTAGGGTTAGGGTACGCGATAGGGTGAGGGTAGTTATTAAACCTATCCCACTCTCTAGATTCCCCTTAGCACGTAAAGGAATATTATTTGGGGGTCCAGCCATGGAGAAGAGTTTAGACACTAGGAGAAGATAAGGAACACACCCATTATCAAGAAATCACATTAGGATTCTCTTTTTAAACTGTTTCTTAAAACACTAGTGCTTAGGAAATCTATTGGAGGCAGAAGCACTCAAGGGTAGCTTAGGGTTAGGGTTAGGGTTAAGGTGAGGGTTAGGGTACGGCTTAGGGTACGGGTTCGGGGAGGGGTTCGGGTAGGGTGTAGGGTATGGGTTAGGGTTAGGGTTAGGGCTAGTGTTAGGGTTGGGGCTCGGTTTAGGGTACGGGTTAGGAGTAGGGTACGCGTTAGGGTTAGGGTAGGGGTTAGGGTTAGGGTACGCGTTAGGGTGAGGGTAGTTATTAAACCTATCCCACTCTCTAGATACCCCTTAGCACGTAAAGGAATATTATTTGGGGGTCCAGCCATGGAGAAGAGTTTAGACACTAGGAGAAGATAAGGAACACACCCATTATCAAGAAATCACATTAGGATTCTCTTTTTAACCTGTTCCTTAAAACACTAGTGCTTAGGAAATCTATTGGAGGCAGAAGCAGTCAAGGGTAGCTTAGGGTTAGGGTTAGGGTTAGGGTGAGGGTTAGGGTACGGCTTAGGGTACGGGTTCGGGGAGGGGTTCGGGTAGGGCGTAGGATATGGGTTAGGGTTAGGGTTAGGGCTAGTGTTAGGGTTAGGGCTCGGTTTAGGATACGGGTTAGGATTAGGGTACGCGTTAGGGTTAGGGTAGGGATTAGGGTTAGGGTACGCGTTAGGGTGAGGGTAGTTATTAAACCTCTCCCTCTCTCTAGATACCCCTTAGCACGTAAAGGAATATTATTTGGGGGTCCAGCCATGGAGAAGACTTTAGACACTAGGAGAAGATAAGGAACACACCCATTATCATGAAATCACATTAGGATTCTCTTTTTAACCTGTTCCTTAAAACACTAGTGCTTAGCAAATCTATTGGAGGCAGAAGCAATCAAGGGTAGCTTAGGGTTAGGGTTAGGGTTACGGTGAGGGTTAGGGTACGGCTTAGGTTACGGGTTCGGGGAGGGGTTCGGGTAGAGCGTAGGGTATGGGTTAGGGTTAGGGTTAGTGTTAGGGTTAGGGCTCGGTTTAGGGTACGGGTTAGGATTAGGGTACGCGTTAGGGTTAGGGTAGGGGTTAGGGTTAGGGTACGCGTTAGGGTGAGGGTAGTTATTAAACCTATCCCACTCTGTACATACCCCTTAGCACGTAAAGGAATATTATTTGGGGGTCCAGCCATGGAGAAGAGTTTAGACACTAGGAGAAGATAAGGAACACACCCATTATCACAAATCACTTTAGGATTCTCTTTTTAACCTGTTCCTTAAAACACTAGTGCTTAGGAAATCTATTGGAGGCAGAAGCAGTCAAGGGTAGCTTAGGTTTAGGGTTAGGGTTAGGGTGAGGGTTAGGGTACGGCTTAGGGTACGGGTTCGGGGAGGGGTTCGGGTAGGGCGTAGGGTATGAGTTAGGGTTAGGGTTAGGGTTAGTGTTTTGGTTACGGCTCGGTTTAGGGTACGGGTTAGGATTAGGGTACGCGTTAGTGTTAAGGTAGGGGTTAGGGTTAGGCTTCGCGATAGGGTGAGGTTAGTTATTAAACCTATCCCACACTCTAGATACCCCTTAGCACGTAAAGGAATATTATTTGGGGGTCCAGCTATGGAGAAGAGTTTAGACACTAGGAGAAGATAAGGAACACACCCATTATCAAGAAATCACAATATGATTCTCTTTTTAAACTGTTCCTTAAAACACTACTGCTTAGGAAATCTATTGGAGGCAGAAGCAGTCAAGGGTAGCTTAGGGTTAGGGTTAGGGTTAGTGTTAGGGTTAGGGCTCGGTTTAGGGTACGGGTTAGGATTAGGGTACGCGTTAGGGTTAGGGTAGGTGTTAGGGTTAGTGTACGCGATAGGGTGAGGGTAGTTATTAAACCTATCCCACTCTCTAGATACCCCTTAGCACGTAAAGGAATATTATTTGGGGGTCCAGCCATGGAGAAGAGTTTAGACACTAGGAGAAGATAAGGAACACACCCATTATCAAGAAATCACATTAGGATTCTCTTTTTAACCTGTCCCTTAAAACACTAGTGCTTAGGAAATCTATTGGAGGCAGAAGCAGTCAAGGGTACCTTAGGGTTAGGGTTAGGGTTAGATTGAGGGTTAGGGTACGGCTTAGGGTACGGGTTCGGGGAGGGGTTCGTGTAGGGCGTAGGGTATGGGTTAGGGTTAGGGTTAGGGTTAGTGTTAGGGTTAGGGCTCGGTTTAGGTTATGGGTTTGGATTAGGGTACGCGTTAGTGTTAGGGTAGTTGTTAGGGTTAGGGTACGTGATAGGGTGAGGTTAGTTATTAAACCTATCCCACTCTCTATTTACCCCTTAGCACGTAAAGGAATATTATTTGGGGGTCCAGCCATGGAGAAGAATTTAGACACTAGGAGAAGATAAGGAACACACCCATTATCAAAAAATTACATTAGGATTCTATTTTTAACCTGTTCCTTAAAACACTAGTGCTTAGGAAATCTATTGGAGGCAGAAGCAGTCAAGAGTAGCGTAGGGTTAGGGTTAGGGTTAGGGTGAGGGTTATGGTACGGCTTAGGGTACGGGTTCGGGGAGGGGTTCGGGTAGGGCGTAGGGTATGGTTTAGGGTTAGGGTTAGGGCTAGTGTTAGGGTTAGGGCTCGGTTTAGGGTACGGGTTAGGATTAGGGTACGCGTTAGGGTTAGGGTAGGGGTTAGGGTTAGGGTACGCGTTAGGGTGAGGGTAGTTATTAAACCTATCCCACTCTCTAGATACCCCTTAGCACGTAACGGAATATTATTTGGGGGTCCAGCCATGGAGAAGAGTTTAGACACGAGGAGAAGATAAGGAACACACCCATTATCACGAAATCACATTAGGATTCTCTTTTTAACCTGTTCCTTAAAACACTAGTGCTTAGGAAATCTATTGGAGGCAGAAGCCGTCAAGGGTAGCTTAGGGCTAGGGTTAGGGTTAGGGTGAGGGTTAGGGTACGGCTTAGGGTACGGGTTCGGGGAGGGGTTCGGGTAGGGCGTAGGGTATGGGTTAGGGTTAGGGTTCGGGTTAGTGTTAGGGTTAGGGCTCGGTTTAGGGTACGGGTTAGGATTAGGGTACGCGTTAGTGTTAGGGTAGGGGTTAGGGTTAGGGTACGCATTAGGGTGAGGGTAGTTATTAAACCTATCCCACTCTCTAGATACCCCTTAGCACGTAAAGGAATATTATTTGGGGGTCCAGCCATGGAGAAGAGTTTAGACACGAGGAGAAGATAAGGAACACACCCATTATCAAGAAATCACATTAGGATTCTCTTTTAACCTGTTCCTTAAAACACTAGTGCTTAGGAAATCTATTGGAGGCAGAAGCAGTCAAGAGTAGCGTAGGGTTAGGGTTAGGGTTAGGGTGAGGGTTAGGGTACGGCTTAGGGTACGGGTTTGGGGAGGGGTTTGGGTAGGGCGTAGGGTATGGGTTAGGGTTAGGGTTAGGGCTAGTGTTAGGGTTAGGGCTCGGTTTAGGGTACGGGTTAGGATTAGGGTACGCGTTAGGGTTAGGGTAGGGGTTAGGGTTAGGGTACGCGTTAGGGTGAGGGTAGTTATTAAACCTATCCCACTCTCTAGATACCTCTTAGCACGTAAAGGAATATTATTTGGGGGTCCAGCCATGGAGAAGAGTTTAGACACGAGGAGAAGATAAGGAACACACCCATTATCAAGAAATCACATTAGGATTCTCTTTTTAACCTGTTCCTTAAAACACTAGTGCTTAGGAAATCTATTGGAGGCAGAAGCAGTCAAGGGTAGCTTACGGTTAGGGTTAGGGTTAGGGTGAGGGTTAGGGTACGGCTTAGGGTACGGGTTCGGGGAGGGGTTCGGGTAGGGCGTAGGGTATGAGTTAGGGTTAGGGTTAGGGTTAGTGTTTTGGTTACGGCTCGGTTTAGGGTACGGGTTAGGATTAGGGTACGCGTTAGTGTTAAGGTAGGGGTTAGGGTTAGGCTACGCGATAGGTTGAGGTTAGTTATTAAACCTATCCCACACTCTAGATACCCCTTTGCACGTAAAGGAATATTATTTGGGGGTCCAGCTATGGAGAAGAGTTTAGACACTAGGAGAAGATAAGGAACACACCCATTATCAAGAAATCACAATATGATTCTCTTTTTAAACTGTTCCTTAAAACACTACTGCTTAGGAAATCTATTGGAGGCAGAAGCAGTCAAGGGTAGCTTAGGGTTAGGGTTAGGGTTAGTGTTAGGGTTAGGGCTCGGTTTAGGGTACGGGTTAGGATTAGGGTACGCGTTAGGGTTAGGGTAGGGGTTAGGGTTAGTGTACGCGATAGGGTGAGGGTAGTTATTAAACCTATCCCACTCTCTAGATACCCCTTAGCACGTAAAGGAATATTATTTGGGGGTCCAGCCATGGAGAAGAGTTTAGACACTAGGAGAAGATAAGGAACACACCCATTATCAAGAAATCACATTAGGATTCTCTTTTTAACCTGTTCCTTAAAACACTAGTGCTTAGGAAATCTATTGGAGGCAGAAGCAGTCAAGGGTACCTTAGGGTTAGGGTTAGGGTTAGATTGAGGGTTAGGGTACGGCTTAGGGTACGGGTTCGGGGAGGGGTTCGTGTAGGGCGTAGGGTATGGGTTAGGGTTAGGGTTAGGGTTAGTGTTAGGGTTAGGGCTCGGTTTAGGTTATGGGTTTGGATTAGGGTACGCGTTAGTGTTAGGGTAGTGGTTAGGGTTAGGGTACGTGATAGGGTGAGGTT
The DNA here is from genome assembly GCF_949987535.1 of Balaenoptera acutorostrata. Lineage (NCBI taxonomy): Eukaryota > Metazoa > Chordata > Mammalia > Artiodactyla > Balaenopteridae > Balaenoptera > Balaenoptera acutorostrata. The sequence continues at coordinate 170,369 of NW_026646256.1, read as the reverse complement.
AGTTATTAAACCTATCCCACTCTCTAGTTACCCCTTAGCACGTAAAGGAATATTATTTGGGGGTCCAGCCATGGAGAAGAATTTAGACACTAGGAGAAATAAGGAACACACCCATTATCAAAAAATCACATTAGGATTCTCTTTTTAACCTGTTCCTTAAAACACTAGTGCTTAGGAAATCTATTGGAGGCAGAAGCAGTCAAGAGTAGCGTAGGGTTAGGGTTAGGGTTAGGGTGAGGGTTAGGGTACGGCTTAGGGTACGGGTTCGGGGAGGGGTTCGGGTAGGGCGTAGTGTATGGTTTAGGGTTAGGGTTGGGGCTAGTGTTAGGGTTAGGGCTCGGTTTAGGGTACGGGTTAGGATTAGGGTACGCGTTAGGGTTAGGGTAGGGGTTAGGGTTAGGGTACGCGTTAGGGTGAGGGTAGTTATTAAACCTATCCCACTCTCTAGATACCCCTTAGCACGTAACGGAATATTATTTGGGGGTCCAGCCATGGAGAAGAGTTTAGACACGAGGAGAAGATAAGGAACACACCCATTATCAAGAAATCACAATATGATTGTCTTTTTAAACTGTTCCTTAAAACACTAGTGCTTAGGAAATCTATTGGAGGCAGAAGCAGTCAAGGGTAGCTTAGGGTTCGGGTTAGGGTTTTGGTGAGGGTTAGGGTACGGCTTAGGGTACGGGTTCGGGGAGGGGTTCGTGTAGGGCGTAGGGTATGGGTTAGTGTTAGGGTTAGGGGTAGTGTTAGGGTTAGGGCTCGGTTTAGGGTACGGGTTAGGATTAGGGTACGCGTTAGGGTTAGGGTAGGGATTAGGGTTAGGGTACGCGTTAGGGTGAGGGTAGTTATTAAACCTATCCCACTCTCTAGATACCCCTTAGCACGTAAAGGAATATTATTTGGGGGTCCAGCCATGGAGAAGAGTTTAGACACGAGGAGAAGATAAGGAACACACCCATTATCAAGAAATCACAGTAGGATTCTCTTTTTAACCTGTTCCTTAAAACACTAGTGCTTAGGAAATCTATTGGAGACAGAAGCAATCAAGGGTAGCTTAGGGTTAGGGATAGGGTTAGGGTGAGGGTTAGGGAATGGCTTAGGGTACGGGTTCGGGGAGGGGTTTGGGTAGGGCGTAGGGTATGGCTTAGGGTTAGGGTTAGGGTTAGTGTTAGGGTTAGGGCTCGGTTTAGGGTACGGGTTAGGATTAGGGTACGCGTTAGTGTTAGGGTAGGGGTTAGGGTTAGGGTACGCGATAGGGTGAGGTTAGTTATTAAACCTATCCCACTCTCTAGATACCCCTTAGCACGTAAAGGAATATTATTTGGGGGTCCAGCCATGGAGAAGAGTTTAGACACGAGGAGAAGAAAAGGAACACACCCATTATCAAGAAATCACATTAGTATTCTCTTTTTAACCTGTTCCTTAAAACACTAGTGCTTAGGAAATCTATTGGAGGCAGAAGCCGTCAAGGGTAGCTTAGGGTTAGTGTTAGGGTTAGGGTGAGGGTTAGGGTACGGCTTAGGGTTCGGGTTCAGGGAGCGGTTCGGGTAGGGCGTAGGGTATTGGTTAGGGTTAGGGTTAGGGTTAGTGTTAGGGTTAGGGCTCGGTTTAGGGTACGGGTTAGGATTAGGGTACGCGTTAGGGTTAGGGTAGGGGTTAGGGTTAGGGTACGCGATAGGGTGAGGGTAGTTATTAAACCTATCCCACTCTCTAGATACCCCTTAGCACGTAAAGGAATATTATTTGGGGGTCCAGCCATGGAGAAGAGTTTAGACACTAGGAGAAGATAAGGAACACACCCATTATCATGAAATCACATTAGGATTCTCTTTTTAACCTGTTCCTTAAAACACTAGTGCTTAGGAAATCTATTGGAGGCAGAAGCAATCAAGGGTAGCTTAGGGTTAGGGTTAGGGTTACGGTGAGGGTTAGGGTACGGCTTAGGGTACGGGTTCGGGGAGGGGTTCGGGTAGAGCGTAGGGTATGGGTTAGGGTTAGGGTTAGTGTTAGGGTTAGGGCTCGGTTTAGGGTATGGGTTAGGATTAGGGTACGCGTTAGGGTTAGGGTAGGGGTTAGGGTTAGGGTACGCGTTAGGGTGAGGGTAGTTATTAAACCTATCCCACTCTGTAGATACCCCTTAGCACGTAAAGGAATATTATTTGGGGGTCCAGCCATGGAGAAGAGTTTAGACACTAGGAGAAGATAAGGAACACACCCATTATCACGAAATCACATTAGGATTCTCTTTTTAACCTGTTCCTTAAAACACTAGTGCTTAGGAAATCTATTGGAGGCAGAAGCAGTCAAGGGTAGCTTACGGTTAGGGTTAGGGTTAGGGTGAGGGTTAGGGTACGGCTTAGGGTACGGGTTCGGGGAGGGGTTCGGGTAGGGCGTAGGGTATGGGTTAGGGTTAGGGTTAGCGTTAGTGTTTTGGTTACGGCTCGGTTTAGGGTACGGGTTAGGATTAGGGTACGCGTTAGTGTTAAGGTAGGGGTTAGGGTTAGGGTACGCGATAGGGTGAGGTTAGTTATTAAACCTATCCCACTCTGTAGATACCCCTTAGCACGTAAAGGAATATTATTTGGGGGTCCAGCTATGGAGAAGAGTTTAGACACTAGGAGAAGATAAGGAACACACCCATTATTAAGAAATCACAATATGATTCTCTTTTTAAACTGTTCCTTAAAACACTACTGCTTAGGAAATCTATTGGAGGCAGAAGCAGTCAAGGGTAGCTTAGGGTTAGGGTTAGGGTTAGTGTTAGGGTTAGGGCTCGGTTTAGGGTACGGTTTAGGATTAGGGTACGCGTTAGGGTTAGGGTAGGGGTTAGGGTTAGGGTACGCGTTAGGGTGAGGGTAGTTATTAAACCTATCCCACTCTCTAGATTCCCCTTAGCACGTAAAGGAATATTATTTGGGGGTCCAGCCATGGAGAAGAGTTTAGACACTAGGAGAAGATAAGGAACACACCCATTATCAAGAAATCACATTAGGATTCTCTTTTTAAACTGTTCCTTAAAACACTAGTGCTTAGGAAATCTATTGGAGGCAGAAGCACTCAAGGGTAGCTTAGGGTTAGGGTTAGGGTTAGGGTGAGGGTTAGGGTACGGCTTAGGGTACGGGTTCGGGGAGGGCTTCGGGTAGGGCGTAGGGTATGGGTTAGGGCTAGTGTTAGGGTTAGGGCTCGGTTTAGTGTACGGGTTAGGATTAGGGTACACGTTAGGTTTAGGGTAGGGGTTAGGGTTAGGGTACGCATTAGGGTGAGGGTAGTTATTAAACCTATCCCACTCTCTAGATACCCCTTAGCACGAAAAGGAATATTATTTGGGCGTCCAGCCATGGAGAAGAGTTTAGACACGAGGAGAAAATAAGGAACACACCCATTATCAAGAAATCACATTTGGATTCTCTTTTTAACCTGTTCCTTAAAACACTAGTGCTTAGGAAATCTATTGGAGGCAGAAGCAGTCAAGGGTAGCTTAGAGTTAGGGTTAGGGTTAGGGTGAGGTTTAGGGTAAGGCTTAGGGTACGGTTTCGGGGAGGGGTTCGGGTAGGGCGTAGGGTATGGGTTAGGGTTAGGGTTAGGGTTAGTGTTAGGGTTAGGGCTCGGTTTAGGGTACGGGTTAGGATTAGGGTACGCGTTAGGGTTAGGGTAGGGATTAGGGTTAGGGTACGCGTTAGGGTGAGGGTAGTTATTAAACCTCACCCTCTCTCTAGATAACCCTTAGCACGTAAAGGAATAGTATTTGGGGGTCCAGCCATGGAGAAGCGTTTAGACACTAGGAGAAGATAAGGAACACACCCATTATCACGAAATCACATTAGGATTCTCTTTTTAACCTGTTCCTTAAAACACTAGTGCTTAGGAAATCTATTGGAGGCAGAAGCCGTCAAGGGTAGCTTAGGGTTCGGGTTAGGGTTAGGGTGAGGGTTAGGGTACGGCTTAGGGTACGGGTTCGGGGAGGGGTTCGGGTACGGCGTAGGGTATGGGTTAGGGTTAGTGTTAGGGTTAGGGCTCGGTTTAGGATATGGGTTAGGATTAGGGTACGCGTTAGGGTTAGGGTAGGGGTTAGGGTTAGGGTACGCGTTAGGGTGAGGGTAGTTATTAAACCTATCACACTCTCTAGATACCCCTTAGCACGTAAAGGAATATTATTTGGGGGTCCAGCCATGGAGAAGAGTTTAGATACTAGGAGAAGATAAGGAACACCCCCATTATCAAGAACTCACATTAGGATTCTCTTTTTAACCTGTTCCTTAAAACACTAGTGCTTAGGAAATCTATTGGAGGCAGAAGCAGTCAAGGGTAGCTTAGGGCTAGGGTTAGGGTTAGGGTGAGGGTTAGGGTACGGCTTAGGGTACGGGTTCGGGGAGGGGTTCGGGTAGGGCGTAGCGTATGGGTTAGGGATAGGGTTAGGGTAAGTGTTAGGGATAGAGCTCGGTTTAGGTTACGGGTTAGGATTAGGGTACGCGTTAGGGTTAGGTTAGGGGTTAGGGATAGGGTACGCGTTAGGGTGAGGTTAGTTATTAAACCTATCCCACTCTCTAGATACCCCTTAGCACGTAAAGGAATATTATTTGGGGGTCCAGCCATGGAGAAGAGTTTAGACACCAGGAGAAGATAAGGAACACACCCATTATCAAGAAATCACATTAGGATTCTCTTTTTAACCTGTTCCTTAAAACACTAGTGCTTAGGAAATCTATTGGAGGCAGAAGCAGTCAAGGGTAGCTTAGGGTTAGGGTTAGGGTTACGGTGAGGGTTAGGGAACGGCTTACGGTACGGGTTCGGGGAGGGGTTCGGGTAGGGCGTAGGGTATGGGTTAGTGTTAGGGTTAGGGGTAGTGTTAGGGTTAGGGCTCGGTTTAGGTTACGGGTTAGGATTAGGGTACGCGTTAGGGTTAGGGTAGGGATTAGGGTTAGGGTACGCGTTAGGGTGAGGGTAGTTATTAAACCTATCCCACTCTCTAGATACCCCTTAGCACGTAAAGGAATATTATTTGGGGGTCCAGCCATGGAGAAGAGTTTAGACACGAGGAGAAGATAAGGAACACACCCATTATCAAGAAATCACAGTAGGATTCTCTTTTTAACCTGTTCCTTAAAACACTAGTGCTTAGGAAATCTATTGGAGACAGAAGCAATCAAGGGTAGCTTAGGGTTAGGGATAGGGTTAGGGTGAGGGTTAGGGAATGGCTTAGGGTACGGGTTCGGGGAGGGGTTTGGGTAGGGCGTAGGGTATGGGTTAGGGTTAGTGTTAGGGTTAGTGTTAGGGTTAGGGCTCGGTTTAGGGTACGGGTTAGGATTAGGGTACGCGTTAGTGTTAGGGTAGGGGTTAGGGTTAGGGTACGCGATAGGGTGAGGTTAGTTATTAAACCTATCCCACTCTCTAGATACCCCTTAGCATGTAAAGGAATATTATTTGGGGGTCCAGCCATGGAGAAGAGTTTAGACACGAGGAGAAGAAAAGGAACACACCCATTATCAAGAAATCACATTAGTATTCTCTTTTTAACCTGTTCCTTAAAACACTAGTGCTTAGGAAATCTATTGGAGGCAGAAGCCGTCAAGGGTAGCTTAGGGTTAGTGTTAGGGTTAGGGTGAGGGTTAGGGTACGGCTTAGGGTTCGGGTTCAGGGAGCGGTTCGGGTAGGGCGTAGGGTATTGGTTAGGGTTAGGGTTAGGGTTAGTGTTAGGGTTAGGGCTCGGTTTAGGGTACGGGTTAGGATTAGGGTACGCGTTAGGGTTAGGGTAGGGGTTAGGGTTAGGGTACGCGATAGGGTGAGGGTAGTTATTAAACCTATCCCACTCTCTAGATACCCCTTAGCACGTAAAGGAATATTATTTGGGGGTCCAGCCATGGAGAAGAGTTTAGACACTAGGAGAAGATAAGGAACACACCCATTATCATGAAATCACATTAGGATTCTCTTTTTAACCTGTTCCTTAAAACACTAGTGCTTAGGAAATCTATTGGAGGCAGAAGCAATCAAGGGTAGCTTAGGGTTAGGGTTAGGGTTACGGTGAGGGTTAGGGTACGGCTTAGGGTACGGGTTCGGGGAGGGGTTCGGGTAGAGCGTAGGGTATGGGTTAGGGTTAGGGTTAGTGTTAGGGTTAGGGCTCGGTTTAGGGTATGGGTTAGGATTAGGGTACGCGTTAGGGTTAGGGTAGGGGTTAGGGTTAGGGTACGCGTTAGGGTGAGGGTAGTTATTAAACCTATCCCACTCTGTAGATACCCCTTAGCACGTAAAGGAATATTATTTGGGGGTCCAGCCATGGAGAAGAGTTTAGACACTAGGAGAAGATAAGGAACACACCCATTATCACGAAATCACATTAGGATTCTCTTTTTAACCTGTTCCTTAAAACACTAGTGCTTAGGAAATCTATTGGAGGCAGAAGCAGTCAAGGGTAGCTTACGGTTAGGGTTAGGGTTAGGGTGAGGGTTAGGGTACGGCTTAGGGTACGGGTTCGGGGAGGGGTTCGGGTAGGGCGTAGGGTATGGGTTAGGGTTAGGGTTAGCGTTAGTGTTTTGGTTACGGCTCGGTTTAGGGTACGGGTTAGGATTAGGGTACGCGTTAGTGTTAAGGTAGGGGTTAGGGTTAGGGTACGCGATAGGGTGAGGTTAGTTATTAAACCTATCCCACTCTGTAGATACCCCTTAGCACGTAAAGGAATATTATTTGGGGGTCCAGCTATGGAGAAGAGTTTAGACACTAGGAGAAGATAAGGAACACACCCATTATTAAGAAATCACAATATGATTCTCTTTTTAAACTGTTCCTTAAAACACTACTGCTTAGGAAATCTATTGGAGGCAGAAGCAGTCAAGGGTAGCTTAGGGTTAGGGTTAGGGTTAGTGTTAGGGTTAGGGCTCGGTTTAGGGTACGGGTTAGGATTAGGGTACGCGTTAGGGTTAGGGTAGGGGTTAGGGTTAGGGTACGCGATAGGGTGAGGGTAGTTATTAAACCTATTCCACTCTCTAGATTCCCCTTAGCACGTAAAGGAATATTATTTGGGGGTCCAGCCATGGAGAAGAGTTTAGACACTAGGAGAAGATAAGGAACACACCCATTATCAAGAAATCACATTAGGATTCTCTTTTTAAACTGTTCCTTAAAACACTAGTGCTTAGGAAATCTATTGGAGGCAGAAGCACTCAAGGGTAGCTTAGGGTTAGGGTTAGGGTTAGGGTGAGGGTTAGGGTACGGCTTAGGGTACGGGTTCGGGGAGGGCTTCGGGTAGGGCGTAGGGTATGGGTTAGGGCTAGTGTTAGGGTTAGGGCTCGGTTTAGGGTACGGGTTAGGATTAGGGTACACGTTAGGGTTAGGGTAGGGGTTAGGGTTAGGGTACGCATTAGGGTGAGGGTAGTTATTAAACCTATCCCACTCTCTAGATACCCCTTAGCACGAAAAGGAATATTATTTGGGGGTCCAGCCATGGAGAAGAGTTTAGACACGAGGAGAAAATAAGGAACACACCCATTATCAAGAAATCACATTTGGATTCTCTTTTTAACCTGTTCCTTAAAACACTAGTGCTTAGGAAATCTATTGGAGGCAGAAGCAGTCAAGGGTAGCTTAGAGTTAGGGTTAGGGTTAGGGTGAGGTTTAGGGTAAGGCTTAGGGTACGGTTTCGGGGAGGGGTTCGGGTAGGGCGTAGGGTATGGGTTAGGGTTAGGGTTAGGGTTAGTGTTAGGGTTAGGGCTCGGTTTAGGGTACGGGTTAGGATTAGGGTACGCGTTAGGGTTAGGGTAGGGATTAGGGTTAGGGTACGCGTTAGGGTGAGGGTAGTTATTAAACCTCACCCTCTCTCTAGATAACCCTTAGCACGTAAAGGAATAGTATTTGGGGGTCCAGCCATGGAGAAGAATTTAGACACTAGGAGAAGATAAGGAACACACCCATTATCACGAAATCACATTAGGATTCTCTTTTTAACCTGTTCCTTAAAACACTAGTGCTTAGGAAATCTATTGGAGGCAGAAGCAGTCAAGGGTAGCTTAGGGTTCGGGTTAGGGTTAGGGTGAGGGTTAGGGTACGGCTTAGGGTACGGGTTCGGGGAGGGGTTCGGGTACGGCGTAGGGTATGGGTTAGGGATAGGGTTAGGGCTAGTGTTAGGGTCAGGGCTCGGTTTAGGCTACGGGTTAGGATTAGGGTATGCGTTCGGGTTAGGGTAGGGGTTAGGGTTAGGGTACGCATTAGGGTGAGGGTAGTTATTAAACCTATCCCACTCTCTAGATACCCCTTAGCACGTAAAGGAATATTATTTGGGGGTCCAGCCATGGAGAAGAGTTTAGACACTAGGAGAAGATAAGGAACACACCCATTATCACGAAATCACATTAGGATTCTCTTTTTAACCTGTTCCTTAAAACACTAGTGCTTAGGAAATCTATTGGAGGCAGAAGCCGTCAAGGGTAGCTTAGGGCTAGGGTTAGGGTTAGGGTGAGGGTTAGGGTACGGCTTAGGGTACGGGTTCGGGGAGGGTTTCGGGTAGGGCGTAGGGTATGGTTTAGGGTTAGGGTTAGGGCTAGTGTTAGGGTTAGGGCTCGGTTTAGGGTACGGGTTAGGATTAGGGTACGCGTTAGGGTTAGGGTAGGGGTTAGGGTTAGGGTACGCGTTAGGGTGAGGGTAGTTATTAAACCTATCCCACTCTCTAGATACCCCTTAGCACGTAAAGGAATATTATTTGGGGGTCCAGCCATGGAGAAGAGTTTAGACACTAGGAGAAGATAAGGAACACACCCATTATCAAGAAATCACATTAGGATTCTCTTTTTAACCTGTTCCTTAAAACACTAGTGCTTAGGAAATCTATTGGAGGCAGAAGCAATCAAGGGTAGTGTAGGGTTAGGGTTAGGGTTAGGGTGAGGGTTAGGGTACGGCTTAGGGTACGGGTTCGGGGAGGGATTCGGGTAGGGTGTAGGGTATGGGTTACGGTTAGGGTTAGGGTTAGTGTTAGGGTTAGCGCTCGGTTTAGGGTACGGGTTAGGATTAGGGTACGCGTAAGTGTTAGGGTAGGGGTTAGGGTTAGGGTACGCGATAGGGTGAGATTAGTTATTAAACCTATCCCACTCTCTAGATACCCCTTAGCACGTAAAGGAATATTATGTGGGGGTCCAGCCATGGAGAAGAGTTTAGACACGAGGAGAAGATAAGGAACACACCCATTATCAAAAAATCACATTAGGATTCTCTTTTTAACCTGTTCCTTAAAACACTAGTGCTTAGGAAATCTATTGGAGGCAAAAGCAGTCAAGGGTAGCTTAGGGTTAGCGTTAGGGTTAGGGTGAGGTTTAGGGTACGGCTTAGGATACGGGTTCGGTGAGGGGTTCGGGTAGGGCGTAGGGTATGGGTTAGGGTTAGGGTTAGGGCTAGTGTTAGGGTTAGGGCTCGGTTTAGGCTACGGGTTAGGATTAGGGTACGCGTTAGGGTTAGGGTAGGGGTTAGGGTTAGGGTACGCATTAGGGTGAGGGTAGTTATTAAACCTATCCCACTCTCTAGATACCCCTTAACACGTAAAGGAATATTATTTGGGGGTCCAGCCATGGAGAAGAGTTTAGACACTAGGAGAAGATAAGGAACACACAGATTATCACGAAATCACATTAGGATTCTCTTTTTAACCTGTTCCTTAAAACACTAGTGCTTAGGAAATCTATTGGAGGCAGAAGCCGTCAAGGGTAGCTTAGGGCTAGGGTTAGGGTTAGGGTGAGGGTTAGGGTACGGCTTAGGGTACGGGTTCGGGGAGGGGTTTGGGTAGGGCGTAGGGTATGGGTTAGGGTTAGGGTTAGGGTTAGTGTTAGGGTTAGGGCTGGGTTTAGGGTACGGGTTAGGATTAGGGTATGCGTTAGAGTTAGGGTAGGGGTTAGGGTTAGGGTACGCGATAGGGTGAGGTTAGTTATTAAACCTATCCCACTCTCTAGATACCCCTTAGCACGTAAAGGAATATTATTTGGGGGTCCAGCCATGGAGAAGATAAGGAACACATCCATTATCAAGAAATCCCATTAGGATTCTCTTTTTAACCTGTTCCTTAAAACACTAGTGCTTAGGAAATCTATTGGAGACAGAAGCAGTCAAGGGTAGCGTAGGGTTAGGGTTAGGGTTAGGGTGAGGGTTAGGGACGGCTTAGGGTACGGTTTCGGGGAGGGGTTCGGGTAGGGCGTAGGGTATGGATTAGGGTTAGGGCTAGTGTTAGGGTTAGAGCTCGGTTTAGGGTACGGGTTAGGATTAGGGTACGCGTTAGGCTTAGGGTAGGGGTTAGGGTTAGGGTACGCGTTAGGGTGAGGGTAGTTATTAAACCTATCCCACTCTCTAGATACCCCTTAGCACGTAAAGGAATATTATTTGGGTGTCCAGCCATGGAGAAGAGTTTAGACACGAGGAGAAGATAAGGAACACACCCATTATCAAGAAATCACATTAGGATTCTCTTTTTAACCTGTTCCTTAAAACACTAGTGCTTAGGAAATCTATTGGAGGCAGAAGCCGTCAAGGGAAGCTTAGGGCTAGGGTTAGGGTTAGGGTGAGGGTTAGGGTACGGCTTAGGGTACGGGTTCGGGGAGGGGTTCGGGTAGGGCGTAGGGTATGGGTTAGGGTTAGGGTTAGTGTTAGGGTTAGGGCTCGGTTTAGGATACGGGTTAGGATTAGGGTACGCGTTAGTGTTAGGGTAGGGTTTAGGGTTAGGGTACGCGATAGAGTGAGGTTAGTTATTAAACCTATCCCACTCTCTATATACCCCTTAGCACGTAAAGGAATATTATTTGGGGGTCCAGCCATGGAGAAGAGTTTAGACACTAGGAGAAGATAAGGAACACACCCATTATCAAGAAATCACATTAGGATTCTCTTTTTAACCTGTTCCTTAAAACACTAGTGCTTAGGAAATTTATTGGAGGCAGAAGCAGTCAAGGGTAGCGTAGGGTTAGGGTTAGGGTTAGGGTGAGGGTTAGGGTATGGCTTAGGGTACGGGTTCGGGGAGGGGTTCGGGTAGGGCGTAGGGTATGGGTTAGGGTTAGGGTTAGGGCTAGTGTTAGGTTTAGGGCTCGGTTTAGGGTACGGGTTAGGATTAGGGTACGCGTTAGTGTTAGGGTAGGGGTTAGGGTTAGGGTACGCATTAGGATGAGGTTAATTATTAAACCTATCCCACTCTCTAGATACCCCTTAGCACGTAAAGGAATATTATTCGGGGGTCCAGCCATGGAGAAGAGTTTAGACACGAGGAGAAGATAAGGAACACACCCATTATCAGGAAATCACATTAGGATTCTCTTTTTAGCCTGTTCCTTAAAACACTAGTGCTTAGGAAATCTATTGGAGGCAGAAACAGTCAAGGGTAGCTTAGGGTTAGGGTTAGGGTTAGGGTGACGGTTAGGGTAAGGCTTAGGGTACGGGTTCGGGGAGGGGTTCGGGTAGGGCGTAGGGTATGGGTTAGGGTTAGGGTTAGGGTTAGTGTTAGGGTTAGGGCTCGGTTTAGGTTACGGGTTAGGATTAGGGTACGCGTTAGGGTGAGGGTAGGGGTTAGGGTTAGGGTACGCGTTGGGGTGAGGGTAGTTATTGAACCTATCCCACTCTCTAGATACCCCTTAGCACGTAAAGGAATATTATTTGGGGGTCCAGCCATGGAGAAGAGTTTAGACACGAGGAGAAGATAAGGAACACACCCATTATCAAGAAATCACATTAGGATTCTCTTTTTAACCTGTTCCTTAAAACACTAGTGCTTAGGAAATCTATTGGAGGCAGAAGCAGTCAAGGGTAGCTTAGGGTTCGGGTTAGGGTTAGGGTGAGGGTTAGGGTACGGCTTACGGTACGGGTTCGGGGAGGGGTTCGGGTAGGGCGTAGGGTATGGGTTAGGGTTAGGGTTAGGGTTAGTGTTAGGGTTAGGTCTCGGTTTAGGGTACGGGTTAGGATTAGGGTACGCGTTAGGGTTAGGGTAGGGGTTAGGGTTAGGGTACGCGTTAGGGTGAGGGTAGTTATTAAACCTATCCCACTCTCTAGATACCCCTTAGCACGTAAAGGAATATTATTTGGGGGTCCAGCCATGGAGAAGAGTTTAGACACGAGGAGAAGATAAGGAACACACCCATTATCAAGAAATCACATTAGGATTCTCTTTTTAACCTGTTCCTTAAAACACTAGTGCTTAGGAAATCTATTGGAGGCAGAAGCCGTCAAGGGTAGCTTAGGGCTAGGGTTAGGGTTAGGGTGAGGGTTAGGGTACGGCTTAGGGTACGGGTTCGGGGAGGGGTTCCGGTAGGGCGTAGGGTATGGGTTAGGGTTAGGGTTAGGGCTAGTGTTAGGGTTAGGGCTCGATTTAGGCTACGGGTTAGGATTAGGGTACGTGTTAGGGTTAGGGTAGGGGTTAGGGTTAGGGTACGCGTTAGGGTGAGGGTAGTTATTAAACCTATCCCACTCTCTAGATACCCGTTAGCACGTAAAGGAATATTATTTGGGGGTCCAGCCATGGAGAAGAGTTTAGACAGGAGGAGAAGATAAGGAACACACCCATTATCAAGAAATCACATTAGGATTCTCTTTTTAATCTGTTCCTTAAAACACTAGTGCTTAGGAAATCTATTGGAGGCAGAAGCAGTCAAGGGTAGCTTAGGGTTAGGGTTAGGGTTACGGTGAGGGTTAGGGTACGGCTTAGGGTACGGGTTCGGGGAGGGTTTCGGGTAGGGCGTAGGGTATGGGTTAGGGTTAGGGTTAGGGTTAGTGTTAGGGTTAGGGCTCGGTTTAGGGTACGGGTTAGGATTAGGGTATGCGTTAGTGTTAGGGTAGGGGTTAGGGTTAGGGTACGCGATAGGATGAGGTTAGTTATTAAACCTATCCCACTCTCTAGATACCCCTTAGCACGTAAAGGAATATTATTTGGGGGTCCAGCCATGGGGAAGAGTTTAGACACTAGGAGAAGGTAAGGAACACACCCATTATCACGAAATCACATTAGGATTCTCTTTTTAACCTGTTCCTTAAAACAATAGTGCTTAGGAAATCTATTGGAGGCAAAAGCAGTCAAGGGTAGCTTAGGGTTAGGGTAAGGGTTAGGGTGAGGGTTAGGGTACGGCTTAGGGTACGGGTTCGGGGAGGGGTTCGGGTAGGGCGTAGGGTATGGTTTAGGGTTAAGGTTAGGGCTAGTGTTAGGGTTAGGGCTCGGTTTAGGCTACGGGTTAGGATTAGGGTACGCGTTAGAGTTAGGGTAGGGGTTAGGGTTAGGGTACGCATTAGGGTGAGGGTAGTTATTAAACCTATCCCACTCTCTAGATACCCCTTAGCACGTAAAGGAGTATTATTTGGGGGTCCAGCCATGGAGAAGAGTTTAGACACTAGGAGAAGTTAAGGAACACACCCATTATCACGAAATCATATTAGGATTCTCTTTTTAACCTGTTCCTTAAAACACTACTGCTTAGGAAATCTATTAGAGGCAGAAGCCATCAAGGGTAGCTTAGGGCTAGGGTTAGGTTTAGGGTGAGGGTTAGGGTATGGCTTAGGGTACGGGTTCGGGGAGGGGTTTGGGTAGGGCGTAGGGTATGGGTTTGGGTTAGGGTTAGGGTTAGGGTTAGTGTTAGGGTTAGGGCTCGGTTTAGGGTACGGGTTAGGATTAGGGTACGCGTTAGTGTTAGGATAGGGGTTAGGGTTAGGGTACGCGATAGGGTGAGGTTAGTTATTAAACCTATCCCACTCTCTAGATACCCATTAGCACGTAAAGGAATTTTATTTGGGGGTCCAGGCATGGAGAAGAGTTTAGACACTAGGAGAAGATAAGGAACACACCCATTATCAAGAAATCACATTAGGATTCTCTTTTTAACCTGTTCCTTAAAACACTAGTGCTTAGGAAATCTATTGGAGGCAGAAGCAGTCAAGGGTAGCTTAGGGTTAGGGTTAGGGTTAGGGTGAGGGTTAGGGTACGGCTTAGGGTACGGGTTCGGGGAGGGTTTCGGGTAGGGCGTAGGGTATGGGTTAGGGTTAGGGTTAGGGCTAGTGTTAGGGTTAGGGCTCGGTTTAGGCTACGGGTTAGGATTAGGGTACGCGTTCGGGTTAGGGTAGGGGTTAGGGTTAGGGTACGCATTAGGGTGAGGGTAGTTATTAAACCTATCCCACTCTCTAGATACCCCTTAGCACGTAAAGGAATATTATTTGGGGGTCCAGCCATGGAGAAGAGTTTAGACACTAGGAGAAGATAAGGAACACACCCATTATCACGAAATCACATTAGGATTCTCTTTTTAACCTGTTCCTTAAAACACTAGTGCTTAGGAAATCTATTGGAGGCAGAAGCAGTCAAGGGTAGCGTAGGGTTAGGGTTAGGGTTAGGGTGAGGGTTAGGGTATGGCTTAGGGTACGGGTTCGGGGAGGGGTTCGGGTAGGGCGTAGGGTATGGGTTAGGGCTAGTGTTAGGGTTAGGGCTCGGTTTAGGGTACGGGTTAGGATTAGGGTACACGTTAGGGTTAGGGTAGGGGTTAGGGTTAGGGTACGCATTAGGGTGAGGGTAGTTATTAAACCTATCCCACTCTCTAGATACCCATTAGCACGAAAAGGAATATTATTTGGGGGTCCAGCCATGGAGAAGAGTTTAGACACGAGGAGAAGATAAGGAACACACCCATTATCAAGAAATCACATTAGGATTCTCTTTTTAACCTGTTCCTTAAAACACTAGTGCTTAGGAAATCTATTGGAGGCAGAAGCAGTCAAGGGTAGCTTAGAGTTAGGGTTAGGGTTAGGGTGAGGGTTAGGGTAAGGCTTAGGGTACGGTTTCGGGGAGGGGTTCGGGTAGGGCGTAGGGTATGGGTTAGGGTTAGGGTTAGGGTTAGTGTTAGGGTTAGGGCTCGGTTTAGGGTACGGGTTAGGAATGGGGTACGCGTTAGGGTTAGGGTAGGGATTAGGGTTAGGGTACGCGTTAGGGTGAGGGTAGTTATTAAACCTCACCCTCTCTCTAGATAACCCTTAGCACGTAAAGGAATAGTATTTGGGGGTCCAGCCATGGAGAAGCGTTTAGACACTAGGAGAAGATAAGGAACACACCCATTATCACGAAATCACATTAGGATTCTCTTTTTAACCTGTTCCTTAAAACACTAGTGCTTAGGAAATCTATTGGAGGCAGAAGCAGTCAAGGGTAGCTTAGGGTTCGGGTTAGGGTTAGGGTGAGGTTTAGGGTACGGCTTAGGGTACGGGTTCGGGGAGGGGTTCGGTACGGCGTAGGGTATGGGTTAGGGTTAGTGTTAGGGTTAGGGCTCGGTTTAGGATATGGGTTAGGATTAGGGTACGCGTTAGGGTTAGGGTTGGGGTTAGGGTTAGGGTACGCGTTAGGGTGAGGGTAGTTATTAAACCTATCACACTCTCTACATACCCCTTAGCACGTAAAGGAATATTATTTGGGGGTCCAGCCATGGAGAAGAGTTTAGATACTAGGAGAAGATAAGGAACACCCCCATTATCAAGAACTCACATTAGGATTCTCTTTTTAACCTGTTCCTTAAAACACTAATGCTTAGGAAATCTATTGGAGGCAGAAGCAGTCAAGGGTAGCTTAGGGCTAGGGTTAGGGTTAGGGTGAGGGTTAGGGTACTGCTTAGGGTACGGGTTCGGGGAGGGGTTCGGGTAGGGCGTAGCGTATGGGTTAGGGTTAGGGTTAGGGTTAGTGTTAGGGTTAGGGCTCGGTTTAGGTTACGGGTTAGGATTAGGGTACGCGTTAGGGTGAGGGTAGGGGTTAGGGTTAGGGTACGCGTTAGGGTGAGGGTAGTTATTAAACCTCTCCCTCTCTCTAGATACCCCTTAGCACGTAAAGGAATATTATTTGGGGGTCCAGCCATGGAGAAGAGTTTAGACACTAGGAGAAGATAAGGAACACACCCATTATCAAGAAATCACATTAGGATTCTCTTTGTAACCTGTTCCTTAAAACACTAGTGCTTAGGAAATCTATTGGAGGCAGAAGCAGTCAAGGGTAGCTTAGGGTTAGGGATAGGGTTAGGGTGAGGGTTAGGGAATGGCTTTGGTTACGGGTTCGGGGAGTGTTTCAGGTAGGGCGTAGGGTATTGGTTAGGGTTAGGGTTAGTGTTAGGGTTAGGGCTCGGTTTAGGGTACGGGTTAGGATTAGGGTACGCTTTAGTGTTAGGGTAGGGGTTAGGGTTAGGGTACGCGATAGGGTGAGGTTAGTTATTAAACCTATCCCACTCTCTAGATACCCCTTAGCACGTAAAGGAATATTATTTGGGGGTCCAGCCATGGAGAAGAGTTTAGACACTAGGAGAAGATAAGGAACACACCCATTATCAAGAAATCACATTAGGATTCTCTTTTTAACCTGTTCCTTAAAACACTAGTGCTTAGGAAATCTATTGGAGGCAGAAGCAGTCAAGGGTAGCTTAGGGTTAGGGTTAGGGTTAGGGTGAGGGTTAGGGTACGGCTTAGGATACGGGTTCGGGGAGGGGTTCGGGTAGGGCGTAGGGTATGGGTTAGGGTTAGGGTTAGGGCTAGTGTTAGGGTTAGGGCTCGGTTTAGGCTACGGGTTAGGAATAGGGTACGCGTTAGGGTTAGGGTAGGGGTTAGGTTTAGGGTACGCATTAGGGTGAGGGTTGTTATTAAACCTTTCCCACTCTCTAGATACCCCTTAGCACGTAAAGGAATATTATTTGGGGGTCCAGCCATGGAGAAGAGTTTAGACACTAGGAGAAGATAAGGAACACACCCATTATCACGAAATCACATTAGGATTCTCTTTTTAACCTGTTCCTTAAAACACTAGTGCTTAGGAAATCTATTGGAGGCAGAAGCCGTCAAGGGTAGCTTAGGGCTAGGGTTAGGGTTAGGGTGAGGGTTAGGGTACGGCTTAGGGTACGGGTTCGGGGAGGGTTTCGGGTAGGGCATAGGGTATGGTTTAGGGTTAGGGTTAGGGCTAGTGTTAGGGTTAGGGCTCGGTTTAGGGTACGGGTTAGGATTAGGGTACGCGTTAGGGTTAGGGTAGGGGTTAGGGTTAGGGTACGCATTTGGGTGAGGGTAGTTATTAAACCTATCCCACTCTCTAGATACCCCTTAGCACGTAAAGGAATATTATTTGGGGGTCCAGCCATGGAGAAGAGTTTAGACACGAGGAGAAGATAAGGAACACACAGATTATCACGAAATCACATTAGGATTCTCTTTTTAACCTGTTCCTTAAAACACTAGTGCTTAGGAAATCTATTGGAGGCAGAAGCCGTCAAGGGTAGCTTAGGGCTAGGGTTAGGGTTAGGGTGAGGGTTAGGGTACGGCTTAGGGTACGGGTTCGGGGAGGGGTTTGGGTAGGGCGTAGGGTATGGGTTAGGGTTAGGGTTAGGGTTAGTGTTAGGGTTAGGGCTCGGTTTAGGGTACGGGTTAGGATTAGGGTATGCGTTAGAGTTAGGGTAGGGGTTAGGGTTAGGGTACGCGATAGGGTGAGGTTAGTTATTAAACCTATCCCACTCTCTAGATACCCCTTAGCACGTAAAGGAATATTATTTGGGGGTCCAGCCATGGAGAAGATAAGGAACACATCCATTATCAAGAAATCCCATTAGGATTCTCTTTTTAACCTGTTCCTTAAAACACTAGTGCTTAGGAAATCTATTGGAGACAGAAGCAGTCAAGGGTAGTGTAGTGTTAGGGTTAGGGTTAGGGTGAGGGTTAGGGACGGCTTAGGGTACGGTTTCGGGGAGGGGTTCGGGTAGGGCGTAGGGTATGGATTAGGGTTAGGGCTAGTGTTAGGGTTAGAGCTCGGTTTAGGGTACGGGTTAGGATTAGGGTACGCGTTAGGCTTAGGGTAGGGGTTAGGGTTAGGGTACGCGTTAGGGTGAGGGTAGTTATTAAACCTATCCCACTCTCTAGATACCCCTTAGCACGTAAAGGAATATTATTTGGGTGTCCAGCCATGGAGAAGAGTTTAGACACGAGGAGAAGATAAGGAACACACCCATTATCAAGAAATCACATTAGGATTCTCTTTTTAACCTGTTCCTTAAAACACTAGTGCTTAGGAAATCTATTGGAGGCAGAAGCCGTCAAGGGAAGCTTAGGGCTAGGGTTAGGGTTAGGGTGAGGGTTAGGGTACGGCTTAGGGTACGGGTTCGGGGAGGGGTTCGGGTAGGGCGTAGGGTATGGGTTAGGGTTAGGGTTAGTGTTAGGGTTAGGGCTCGGTTTAGGATACGGGTTAGGATTAGGGTACGCGTTAGTGTTAGGGTAGGGTTTAGGGTTAGGGTACGCGATAGGGTGAGGTTAGTTATTAAACCTATCCCACTCTCTAGATACCCCTTAGCACGTAAAGGAATATTATTTGGGGGTCCAGCCATGGAGAAGAGTTTAGACACTAGGAGAAGATAAGGAACACACCCATTATCAAGAAATCACATTAGGATTCTCTTTTTAACCTGTTCCTTAAAACACTAGTGCTTAGGAAATTTATTGGAGGCAGAAGCAGTGAAGGGTAGCGTAGGGTTAGGGTTAGGGTTAGGGTGAGGGTTAGGGTATGGCTTAGGGTACGGGTTCGGGGAGGGGTTCGGGTAGGGCGTAGGGTATGGGTTAGGGTTAGGGTTAGGGCTAGTGTTAGGTTTAGGGCTCGGTTTAGGGTACGGGTTAGGATTAGGGTACGCGTTAGTGTTAGGGTAGGGGTTAGGGTTAGGGTACGCATTAGGATGAGGTTAATTATTAAACCTATCCCACTCTCTAGATACCCCTTAGCACGTAAAGGAATATTATTTGGGGGTCCAGCCATGGAGAAGAGTTTAGACACGAGGAGAAGATAAGGAACACACCCATTATCAGGAAATCACATTAGGATTCTCTTTTTAGCCTGTTCCTTAAAACACTAGTGCTTAGGAAATCTATTGGAGGCAGAAACTGTCAAGGGTAGCTTAGGGTTAGGGTTAGGGTTAGGGTGACGGTTAGGGTAAGGCTTAGGGTACGGGTTCGGGGAGGGGTTCGGGTAGGGCGTAGGGTATGGGTTAGGGTTAGGGGTAGGGTTAGTGTTAGGGTTAGGGCTCGGTTTAGGTTACGGGTTAGGATTAGGGTACGCGTTAGGGTGAGGGTAGGGGTTAGGGTTAGGGTACGCGTTGGGGTGAGGGTAGTTATTGAACCTATCCCACTCTCTAGATACCCCTTAGCACGTAAAGGAATATTATTTGGGGGTCCAGCCATGGAGAAGAGTTTAGACACGAGGAGAAGATAAGGAACACACCCATTATCAAGAAATCACATTAGGATTCTCTTTTTAACCTGTTCCTTAAAACACTAGTGCTTAGGAAATCTATTGGAGGCAGAAGCAGTCAAGGGTAGCTTAGGGTTCGGGTTAGGGTTAGGGTGAGGGTTAGGGTACGGCTTACGGTACGGGTTCGGGGAGGGGTTCGGGTAGGGCGTAGGGTATGGGTTAGGGTTAGGGTTAGGGTTAGTGTTAGGGTTAGGTCTCGGTTTAGGGTACGGGTTAGGATTAGGGTACGCGTTAGGGTTAGGGTAGGGGTTAGGGTTAGGGTACGCGTTAGGGTGAGGGTAGTTATTAAACCTATCCCACTCTCTAGATACCCCTTAGCACGTAAAGGAATATTATTTGGGGGTCCAGCCATGGAGAAGAGTTTAGACACGAGGAGAAGATAAGGAACACACCCATTATCAAGAAATCACATTAGGATTCTCTTTTTAACCTGTTCCTTAAAACACTAGTGCTTAGGAAATCTATTGGAGGCAGAAGCCGTCAAGGGTAGCTTAGGGCTAGGGTTAGGGTTAGGGTGAGGGTTAGGGTACGGCTTAGGGTACGGGTTCGGGGAGGGGTTCGGGTAGGGCGTAGGGTATGGGTTAGGGTTAGGGTTAGGGCTAGTGTTAGGGTTAGGGCTCGGTTTAGGCTACGGGTTAGGATTAGGGTACGTGTTAGGGTTAGGGTAGGGGTTAGGGTTAGGGTACGCGTTAGGGTGAGGGTAGTTATTAAACCTATCCCACTCTCTAGATACCCGTTAGCACGTAAAGGAATATTATTTGGGGGTCCAGCCATGGAGAAGAGTTTAGACAGGAGGAGAAGATAAGGAACACACCCATTATCAAGAAATCACATTAGGATTCTCTTTTTAATCTGTTCCTTAAAACACTAGTGCTTAGGAAATCTATTGGAGGCAGAAGCAGTCAAGGGTAGCTTAGGGTTAGGGTTAGGGTTACGGTGAGGGTTAGGGTACGGCTTAGGGTACGGGTTCGGGGAGGGTTTCGGGTAGGGCGTAGGGTATGGGTTAGGGTTAGGGTTAGGGTTAGTGTTAGGGTTAGGGCTCGGTTTAGGGTACGGGTTAGGATTAGGGTATGCGTTAGTGTTAGGGTAGGGGTTAGGGTTAGGGTACGCGATAGGATGAGGTTAGTTATTAAACCTATCCCACTCTCTAGATACCCCTTAGCACGTAAAGGAATATTATTTGGGGGTCCAGCCATGGGGAAGAGTTTAGACACTAGGAGAAGGTAAGGAACACACCCATTATCACGAAATCACATTAGGATTCTCTTTTTAACCTGTTCCTTAAAACAATAGTGCTTAGGAAATCTATTGGAGGCAAAAGCAGTCAAGGGTAGCTTAGGGTTAGGGTAAGGGTTAGGGTGAGGGTTAGGGTACGGCTTAGGGTACGGGTTCGGGGAGGGGTTCGGGTAGGGCGTAGGGTATGGTTTAGGGTTAAGGTTAGGGCTAGTGTTAGGGTTAGGGCTCGGTTTAGGCTACGGGTTAGGATTAGGGTACGCGTTAGAGTTAGGGTAGGGGTTAGGGTTAGGGTACGCATTAGGGTGAGGGTAGTTATTAAACCTATCCCACTCTCTAGATACCCCTTAGCACGTAAAGGAGTATTATTTGGGGGTCCAGCCATGGAGAAGAGTTTAGACACTAGGAGAAGTTAAGGAACACACCCATTATCACGAAATCATATTAGGATTCTCTTTTTAACCTGTTCCTTAAAACACTACTGCTTAGGAAATCTATTAGAGGCAGAAGCCATCAAGGGTAGCTTAGGGCTAGGGTTAGGTTTAGGGTGAGGGTTAGGGTATGGCTTAGGGTACGGGTTCGGGGAGGGGTTTGGGTAGGGCGTAGGGTATGGGTTTGGGTTAGGGTTAGGGTTAGGGTTAGTGTTAGGGTTAGGGCTCGGTTTAGGGTACGGGTTAGGATTAGGGTACGCGTTAGTGTTAGGATAGGGGTTAGGGTTAGGGTACGCGATAGGGTGAGGTTAGTTATTAAACCTATCCCACTCTCTAGATACCCATTAGCACGTAAAGGAATTTTATTTGGGGGTCCAGGCATGGAGAAGAGTTTAGACACTAGGAGAAGATAAGGAACACACCCATTATCAAGAAATCACATTAGGATTCTCTTTTTAACCTGTTCCTTAAAACACTAGTGCTTAGGAAATCTATTGGAGGCAGAAGCAGTCAAGGGTAGCTTAGGGTTAGGGTTAGGGTTAGGGTGAGGGTTAGGGTACGGCTTAGGGTACGGGTTC
This sequence comes from Balaenoptera acutorostrata, assembly GCF_949987535.1. Lineage (NCBI taxonomy): Eukaryota > Metazoa > Chordata > Mammalia > Artiodactyla > Balaenopteridae > Balaenoptera > Balaenoptera acutorostrata. Next base: position 148,893 of record NW_026646256.1, on the reverse strand, counting down.
GGGGAGGGTTTCGGGTAGGGCGTAGGGTATGGGTTAGGGTTAGGGTTAGGGCTAGTGTTAGGGTTAGGGCTCGGTTTAGGCTACGGGTTAGGATTAGGGTACGCGTTCGGGTTAGGGTAGGGGTTAGGGTTAGGGTACGCATTAGGGTGAGGGTAGTTATTAAACCTATCCCACTCTCTAGATACCCCTTAGCACGTAAAGGAATATTATTTGGGGGTCCAGCCATGGAGAAGAGTTTAGACACTAGGAGAAGATAAGGAACACACCCATTATCACGAAATCACATTAGGATTCTCTTTTTAACCTGTTCCTTAAAACACTAGTGCTTAGGAAATCTATTGGAGGCAGAAGCAGTCAAGGGTAGCGTAGGGTTAGGGTTAGGGTTAGGGTGAGGGTTAGGGTATGGCTTAGGGTACGGGTTCGGGGAGGGGTTCGGGTAGGGCGTAGGGTATGGGTTAGGGCTAGTGTTAGGGTTAGGGCTCGGTTTAGGGTACGGGTTAGGATTAGGGTACACGTTAGGGTTAGGGTAGGGGTTAGGGTTAGGGTACGCATTAGGGTGAGGGTAGTTATTAAACCTATCCCACTCTCTAGATACCCATTAGCACGAAAAGGAATATTATTTGGGGGTCCAGCCATGGAGAAGAGTTTAGACACGAGGAGAAGATAAGGAACACACCCATTATCAAGAAATCACATTAGGATTCTCTTTTTAACCTGTTCCTTAAAACACTAGTGCTTAGGAAATCTATTGGAGGCAGAAGCAGTCAAGGGTAGCTTAGAGTTAGGGTTAGGGTTAGGGTGAGGGTTAGGGTAAGGCTTAGGGTACGGTTTCGGGGAGGGGTTCGGGTAGGGCGTAGGGTATGGGTTAGGGTTAGGGTTAGGGTTAGTGTTAGGGTTAGGGCTCGGTTTAGGGTACGGGTTAGGAATGGGGTACGCGTTAGGGTTAGGGTAGGGATTAGGGTTAGGGTACGCGTTAGGGTGAGTGTAGTTATTAAACCTCACCCTCTCTCTAGATAACCCTTAGCACGTAAAGGAATAGTATTTGGGGGTCCAGCCATGGAGAAGCGTTTAGACACTAGGAGAAGATAAGGAACACACCCATTATCACGAAATCACATTAGGATTCTCTTTTTAACCTGTTCCTTAAAACACTAGTGCTTAGGAAATCTATTGGAGGCAGAAGCAGTCAAGGGTAGCTTAGGGTTCGGGTTAGGGTTAGGGTGAGGTTTAGGGTACGGCTTAGGGTACGGGTTCGGGGAGGGGTTCGGGTACGGCGTAGGGTATGGGTTAGGGTTAGTGTTAGGGTTAGGGCTCGGTTTAGGATATGGGTTAGGATTAGGGTACGCGTTAGGGTTAGGGTTGGGGTTAGGGTTAGGGTACGCGTTAGGGTGAGGGTAGTTATTAAACCTATCACACTCTCTACATACCCCTTAGCACGTAAAGGAATATTATTTGGGGGTCCAGCCATGGAGAAGAGTTTAGATACTAGGAGAAGATAAGGAACACCCCCATTATCAAGAACTCACATTAGGATTCTCTTTTTAACCTGTTCCTTAAAACACTAATGCTTAGGAAATCTATTGGAGGCAGAAGCAGTCAAGGGTAGCTTAGGGCTAGGGTTAGGGTTAGGGTGAGGGTTAGGGTACTGCTTAGGGTACGGGTTCGGGGAGGGGTTCGGGTAGGGCGTAGCGTATGGGTTAGGGTTAGGGTTAGGGTAAGTGTTAGGGATAGAGCTCGGTTTAAGGTACGGGTTAGGATTAGGGTACGCGTTAGTGTTAGGGATGGGGTTAGGGTTACGGTACGCGATAAGGTGAGGTTAGTTATTAAACCTATCCCACTCTCTAGATACCCCTTAGCACGTAAAGGAATATTATTTGGGGGTCCAGCCATGGAGAAGAGTTTAGACACTAGGAGAAGATAAGGAACACACCCATTATCAAGAAATCACATTAGGATTCTCTTTTTAACCTGTTCCTTAAAACACTAGTGCTTAGGAAATCTATTGGAGGCAGAAGCAGTCAAGGGTAGCTTAGGGTTAGGGTTAGGGTTAGGGTGAGGGTTAGGGTACGCCTTAGGGTACGAGTTCGGGGAGGGGTTCGGGTAAGGCGTAGGGTATGGGTTAGGGTTAGGGTTAGGGCTAGTGTTAGGGTTAGGGCTCGGTTTAGGCTACGGGTTAGGATTAGGGTATGCGTTCGGGTTAGGGTAGGGGTTAGGGTTAGGGTACGCATTAGGGTGAGGGTAGTTATTAAACCTATCCCACTCTCTAGATACCCCTTAGCACGTAAAGGAATATTATTTGGGGGTCCAGCCATGGAGAAGAGTTTAGACACTAGGAGAAGATAAGGAACACACCCATTATCAAGAAATCACATTAGGATTCTCTTTTTAACCTGTTCCTTAAAACACTAGTGCTTAGGAAATCTATTGGAGGCAGAAGGCGTCAAGGGTAGCTTAGGGCTAGGGTTAGGGTTAGGGTGAGGGTTAGGGTACGGCTTAGGGTACGGGTTCGGGGAGGGTTTCGGGTAGGGCGTAGGGTATGGTTTAGGGTTAGGGTTAGGGCTAGTGTTAGGGTTAGGGCTCGGTTTACGGTACGAGTTAGGATTAGGGTACGCGTTAGGGTTAGGGTAGGGGTTAGGGTTAGGGTACGCGTTAGGGTGAGGGTAGTTATTAAACCTATCCCACTCTCTAGATACCCCTTAGCACGTAAAGGAATATTATTTGGGGGTCCAGCCATGGAGAAGAGTTTAGACACGAGGAGAAGATAAGGAACACACCCATTATCAAGAAATCACATTAGGATTCTCTTTTTAACCTGTTCCTTAAAACACTAGTGCTTAGGAAATCTATTGGAGGCAGAAGCAGTCAAGGGTAGCGTAGGGTTAGGGTTAGGGTTAGGGTGAGGGTTAGGGTACGGCTTAGGGTACGGGTTCGGGGAGGGGTTCGGGTAGGGCGTAGGGTATGGGTTAGGGTTAGGGTTAGGGCTAGTGTTAGGGTTAGGGCTCGGTTTAGGGTACGGGTTAGGATTAGGGTACGCGTTAGTGTTAGGGTAGGGGTTAGGGTTAGGGTACGCATTAGGATGAGGGTAATTATTAAACCTATCCCACTCTCTAGATACCCCTTAGCACGTAAAGGAATATTATTTGGGGGTCCAGCCATGGAGAAGAGTTTAGACACGAGGAGAAGATAAGGAACACACCCATTATCAGGAAATCACATTAGGATTCTCTTTTTAGCCTGTTCATTAAAACACTAGTGCTTAGGAAATCTATTGGAGGCAGAAACAGTCAAGGGGAGCTTAGGGTTAGGGTTAGGGTTAGGGTGACGGTTAGGGTAAGGCTTAGGGTACGGGTTCGGGGAGGGGTTCGGGTAGGGCGTAGGGTATGGGTTAGGGTTAGGGTTAGGGTTAGTGTTAGGGTTAGGGCTCGGTTTAGGTTACGGGTTAGGATTAGGGTACGCGTTAGGGTGAGGGTAGGGGTTAGGGTTAGGGTACGCGTTAGGGTGAGGGTAGTTATTAAACCTCTCCCTCTCTCTAGATACCCCTTAGCACGTAAAGGAATATTATTTGGGGGTCCAGCCATGGAGAAGAGTTTAGACACTAGGAGAAGATAAGGAACACACCCATTATCAAGAAATCACATTAGGATTCTCTTTGTAACCTGTTCCTTAAAACACTAGTGCTTAGGAAATCTATTGGAGGCAGAAGCAGTCAAGGGTAGCTTAGGGTTAGGGATAGGGTTAGGGTGAGGGTTAGGGAATGGCTTTGGTTACGGGTTCGGGGAGTGTTTCAGGTAGGGCGTAGGGTATTGGTTAGGGTTAGGGTTAGTGTTAGGGTTAGGGCTCGGTTTAGGGTACGGGTTAGGATTAGGGTACGCGTTAGTGTTAGGGTAGGGGTTAGGGTTAGGGTACGCGATAGGGTGAGGTTAGTTATTAAACCTATCCCACTCTCTAGATACCCCTTAGCACGTAAAGGAATATTATTTGGGGGTCCAGCCATGGAGAAGAGTTTAGACACTAGGAGAAGATAAGGAACACACCCATTATCAAGAAATCACATTAGGATTCTCTTTTTAACCTGTTCCTTAAAACACTAGTGCTTAGGAAATCTATTGGAGGCAGAAGCAGTCAAGGGTAGCTTAGGGTTAGGGTTAGGGTTAGGGTGAGGGTTAGGGTACGGCTTAGGATACGGGTTCGGGGAGGGGTTCGGGTAGGGCGTAGGGTATGGGTTAGGGTTAGGGTTAGGGCTAGTGTTAGGGTTAGGGCTCGGTTTAGGCTACGGGTTAGGAATAGGGTACGCGTTAGGGTTAGGGTAGGGGTTAGGTTTAGGGTACGCATTAGGGTGAGGGTTGTTATTAAACCTTTCCCACTCTCTAGATACCTCTTAGCACGTAAAGGAATATTATTTGGGGGTCCAGCCATGGAGAAGAGTTTAGACACTAGGAGAAGATAAGGAACACACCCATTATCACGAAATCACATTAGGATTCTCTTTTTAACCTGTTCCTTAAAACACTAGTGCTTAGGAAATCTATTGGAGGCAGAAGCCGTCAAGGGTAGCTTAGGGCTAGGGTTAGGGTTAGGGTGAGGGTTAGGGTACGGCTTAGGGTACGGGTTCGGGGAGGGTTTCGGGTAGGGCATAGGGTATGGTTTAGGGTTAGGGTTAGGGCTAGTGTTAGGGTTAGGGCTCGGTTTAGGGTACGGGTTAGGATTAGGGTACGCGTTAGGGTTAGGGTAGGGGTTAGGGTTAGGGTACGCATTTGGGTGAGGGTAGTTATTAAACCTATCCCACTCTCTAGATACCCCTTAGCACGTAAAGGAATATTATTTGGGGGTCCAGCCATGGAGAAGAGTTTAGACACGAGGAGAAGATAAGGAACACACCCATTATCAAGAAATCACATTAGGATTCTCTTTTTAACCTGTTCCTTAAAACACTAGTGCTTAGGAAATCTATTGGAGGCAGAAGCAGTCAAGGGTAGCGTAGGGTTAGGGTTAGGGTTAGGGTGAGGGTTAGGGTACGGCTTAGGGTACGGGTTCGGGGAGGGGTTCGGGTAGGGCATAGGGTATGGGTTAGGGTTAGGGTTAGGGCTAGTGTTAGGGTTAGGGCTCGGTTTAGGCTACGGGTTAGGATTAGGGTACGCGTTCGGGTTAGGGTAGGGGTTAGGGTTAGGGTACGCATTAGGGTTACGGTAGTTATTAAACCTATCCCACTCTCTAGATACCCCTTAGCACGTAAAGGAATATTATTTGGGGGTCCAGCCATGGAGAAGAGTTTAGACACTAGGAGAAGATAAGGAACACACCCATTATCACGAAATCACATTAGGATTCTCTTTTTAACCTGTTCCTTAAAACACTAGTGCTTAGGAAATCTATTGGAGGCAGAAGCAGTCAAGGGTAGCGTAGGGTTAGGGTTAGGGTTAGGGTGAGGGTTAGGGTATGGCTTAGGGTACGGGTTCGGGGAGGGGTTCGGGTAGGGCGTAGGGTATGGGTTAGGGCTAGTGTTAGGGTTAGGGCTCGGTTTAGGGTACGGGTTAGTATTAGGGTACACGTTAGGGTTAGGGTAGGGGTTAGGGTTAGGGTACGCATTAGGGTGAGGGTAGTTATTAAACCTATCCCACTCTCTAGATACCCATTAGCACGAAAAGGAATATTATTTGGGGGTCCAGCCATGGAGAAGAGTTTAGACACGAGGAGAAGATAAGGAACACACCCATTATCAAGAAATCACATTAGGATTCTCTTTTTAACCTGTTCCTTAAAACACTAGTGCTTAGGAAATCTATTGGAGGCAGAAGCAGTCAAGGGTAGCTTAGGGTTAGGGTTAGGGTTAGGGTGAGGGTTAGGGTACGCCTTAGGGTACGGTTTCGGGGAGGGGTTCGGGTAAGGCGTAGGGTATGGGTTAGGGTTAGGGTTAGGGCTAGTGTTAGGGTTAGGGCTCGGTTTAGGCTACGGGTTAGGATTAGGGTATGCGTTCGGGTTAGGGTAGGGGTTAGGGTTAGGGTACGCATTAGGGTTACGGTAGTTATTAAACCTATCCCACTCTCTAGATACCCCTTAGCACGTAAAGGAATATTATTTGGGGGTCCAGCCATGGAGAAGAGTTTAGACACTAGGAGAAGATAAGGAACACACCCATTATCACGAAATCACATTAGGATTCTCTTTTTAACCTGTTCCTTAAAACACTAGTGCTTAGGAAATCTATTGGAGGCAGAAGCAGTCAAGGGTAGCGTAGGGTTAGGGTTAGGGTTAGGGTGAGGGTTAGGGTATGGCTTAGGGTACGGGTTCGGGGAGGGGTTCGGGTAGGGCGTAGGGTATGGGTTAGGGCTAGTGTTAGGGTTAGGGCTCGGTTTAGGGTACGGGTTAGGATTAGGGTACACGTTAGGGTTAGGGTAGGGGTTAGGGTTAGGGTACGCATTAGGGTGAGGGTAGTTATTAAACCTATCCCACTCTCTAGATACCCATTAGCACGAAAAGGAATATTATTTGGGGGTCCAGCCATGGAGAAGAGTTTAGACACGAGGAGAAGATAAGGAACACACCCATTATCAAGAAATCACATTAGGATTCTCTTTTTAACCTGTTCCTTAAAACACTAGTGCTTAGGAAATCTATTGGAGGCAGAAGCAGTCAAGGGTAGCTTAGAGTTAGGGTTAGGGTTAGGGTGAGGGTTAGGGTAAGGCTTAGGGTACGGTTTCGGGGAAGGGTTCGGGTAGGGCGTAGGGTATGGGTTAGGGTTAGGGTTAGGGTTAGTGTTAGGGTTAGGGCTCGGTTTAGGGTACGGGTTAGGAATGGGGTACGCGGTAGGGTTAGGGTAGGGATTAGGGTTAGGGTACGCGTTAGGGTGAGTGTAGTTATTAAACCTCACCCTCTCTCTAGATAACCCTTAGCACGTAAAGGAATAGTATTTGGGGGTCCAGCCATGGAGAAGCGTTTAGACACTAGGAGAAGATAAGGAACACACCCATTATCACGAAATCACATTAGGATTCTCTTTTTAACCTGTTCCTTAAAACACTAGTGCTTAGGAAATCTATTGGAGGCAGAAGCAGTCAAGGGTAGCTTAGGGTTCGGGTTAGGGTTAGGGTGAGGTTTAGGGTACGGCTTAGGGTACGGGTTCGGGGAGGGGTTCGGGTACGGCGTAGGGTATGGGTTAGGGTTAGTGTTAGGGTTAGGGCTCGGTTTAGGATATGGGTTAGGATTAGGGTACGCGTTAGGGTTAGGGTTGGGGTTAGGGTTAGGGTACGCGTTAGGGTGAGGGTAGTTATTAAACCTATCACACTCTCTACATACCCCTTAGCACGTAAAGGAATATTATTTGGGGGTCCAGCCATGGAGAAGAGTTTAGATACTAGGAGAAGATAAGGAACACCCCCATTATCAAGAACTCACATTAGGATTCTCTTTTTAACCTGTTCCTTAAAACACTAATGCTTAGGAAATCTATTGGAGGCAGAAGCAGTCAAGGGTAGCTTAGGGCTAGGGTTAGGGTTAGGGTGAGGGTTAGGGTACTGCTTAGGGTACGGGTTCGGGGAGGGGTTCGGGTAGGGCGTAGCGTATGGGTTAGGGTTAGGGTTAGGGTAAGTGTTAGGGATAGAGCTCGGTTTAAGGTACGGGTTAGGATTAGGGTACGCGTTAGTGTTAGGGATGGGGTTAGGGTTACGGTACGCGATAGGGTGAGGTTAGTTATTAAACCTATCCCACTCTCTAGATACCCCTTAGCACGTAAAGGAATATTATTTGGGGGTCCAGCCATGGAGAAGAGTTTAGACACTAGGAGAAGATAAGGAACACACCCATTATCAAGAAATCACATTAGGATTCTCTTTTTAACCTGTTCCTTAAAACACTAGTGCTTAGGAAATCTATTGGAGGCAGAAGCAGTCAAGGGTAGCTTAGGGTTAGGGTTAGGGTTAGGGTGAGGGTTAGGGTACGCCTTAGGGTACGAGTTCGGGGAGGGGTTCGGGTAAGGCGTAGGGTATGGGTTAGGGTTAGGGTTAGGGCTAGTGTTAGGGTTAGGGCTCGGTTTAGGCTACGGGTTAGGATTAGGGTATGCGTTCGGGTTAGGGTAGGGGTTAGGGTTAGGGTACGCATTAGGGTGAGGGTAGTTATTAAACCTATCCCACTCTCTAGATACCCCTTAGCACGTAAAGGAATATTATTTGGGGGTCCAGCCATGGAGAAGAGTTTAGACACTAGGAGAAGATAAGGAACACACCCATTATCAAGAAATCACATTAGGATTCTCTTTTTAACCTGTTCCTTAAAACACTAGTGCTTAGGAAATCTATGGGAGGCAGAAGGCGTCAAGGGTAGCTTAGGGTTAGGGTTAGGGTTAGGGTGAGGGTTAGGGTACGGCTTAGGGTACGGGTTCGGGGAGGGGTTCGGGTAGGGCGTAGGGTATGGGTTAGGGTTAGGGTTAGGGCTAGTGTTAGGGTTAGGGCTCGGTTTAGGGTACGGGTTAGGATTAGGGTACGCGTTAGTGTTAGGGTAGGGGTTAGGGTTAGGGTACGCATTAGGATGAGGGTAATTATTAAACCTATCCCACTCTCTAGATACCCCTTAGCACGTAAAGGAATATTATTTGGGGGTCCAGCCATGGAGAAGAGTTTAGACACGAGGAGAAGATAAGGAACACACCCATTATCAAGAAATCACATTAGGATTCTCTTTTTAACCTGTTCCTTAAAACACTAGTGCTTAGGAAATCTATTGGAGGCAGAAGCAGTCAAGGGTAGCGTAGGGTTAGGGTTAGGGTTAGGGTGAGGGTTAGGGTACGGCTTAGGGTACGGGTTCGGGGAGGGGTTCGGGTAGGGCGTAGGGTATGGGTTAGGGTTAGGGTTAGGGCTAGTGTTAGGGTTAGGGCTCGGTTTAGGGTACGGGTTAGGATTAGGGTACGCGTTAGTGTTAGGGTAGGGGTTAGGGTTAGGGTACGCATTAGGATGAGGGTAATTATTAAACCTATCCCACTCTCTAGATACCCCTTAGCACGTAAAGGAATATTATTTGGGGGTCCAGCCATGGAGAAGAGTTTAGACACGAGGAGAAGATAAGGAACACACCCATTATCAGGAAATCACATTAGGATTCTCTTTTTAGCCTGTTCCTTAAAACACTAGTGCTTAGGAAATCTATTGGAGGCAGAAACAGTCAAGGGGAGCTTAGGGTTAGGGTTAGGGTTAGGGTGACGGTTAGGGTAAGGCTTAGGGTACGGGTTCGGGGAGGGGTTCGGGTAGGGCGTAGGGTATGGGTTAGGGTTAGGGTTAGGGTTAGTGTTAGGGTTAGGGCTCGGTTTAGGTTACGGGTTAGGATTAGGGTACGCGTTAGGGTGAGGGTAGGGGTTAGGGTTAGGGTACGCGTTAGGGTGAGGGTAGTTATTAAACCTCTCCCTCTCTCTAGATACCCCTTAGCACGTAAAGGAATATTATTTGGGGGTCCAGCCATGGAGAAGAGTTTAGACACTAGGAGAAGATAAGGAACACACCCATTATCAAGAAATCACATTAGGATTCTCTTTGTAACCTGTTCCTTAAAACACTAGTGCTTAGGAAATCTATTGGAGGCAGAAGCAGTCAAGGGTAGCTTAGGGTTAGGGATAGGTTTAGGGTGAGGGTTAGGGAATGGCTTTGGTTACGGGTTCGGGGAGTGTTTCAGGTAGGGCGTAGGGTATTGGTTAGGGTTAGGGTTAGTGTTAGGGTTAGGGCTCGGTTTAGGGTACGGGTTAGGATTAGGGTACGCGTTAGTGTTAGGGTAGGGGTTAGGGTTAGGGTACGCGATAGGGTGAGGTTAGTTATTAAACCTATCCCACTCTCTAGATACCCCTTAGCACGTAAAGGAATATTATTTGGGGGTCCAGCCATGGAGAAGAGTTTAGACACTAGGAGAAGATAAGGAACACACCCATTATCAAGAAATCACATTAGGATTCTCTTTTTAACCTGTTCCTTAAAACACTAGTGCTTAGGAAATCTATTGGAGGCAGAAGCAGTCAAGGGTAGCTTAGGGTTAGGGTTAGGGTTAGGGTGAGGGTTAGGGTACGGCTTAGGATACGGGTTCGGGGAGGGGTTCGGGTAGGGCGTAGGGTATGGGTTAGGGTTAGGGTTAGGGCTAGTGTTAGGGTTAGGGCTCGGTTTAGGCTACGGGTTAGGAATAGGGTACGCGTTAGGGTTAGGGTAGGGGTTAGGTTTAGGGTACGCATTAGGGTGAGGGTTGTTATTAAACCTTTCCCACTCTCTAGATACCTCTTAGCACGTAAAGGAATATTATTTGGGGGTCCAGCCATGGAGAAGAGTTTAGACACTAGGAGAAGATAAGGAACACACCCATTATCACGAAATCACATTAGGATTCTCTTTTTAACCTGTTCCTTAAAACACTAGTGCTTAGGAAATCTATTGGAGGCAGAAGCCGTCAAGGGTAGCTTAGGGCTAGGGTTAGGGTTAGGGTGAGGGTTAGGGTACGGCTTAGGGTACGGGTTCGGGGAGGGTTTCGGGTAGGGCATAGGGTATGGTTTAGGGTTAGGGTTAGGGCTAGTGTTAGGGTTAGGGCTCGGTTTAGGGTACGGGTTGGGATTAGGGTTCGCGTTAGGGTTAGGGTAGGGGTTAGGGTTAGGGTACGCATTTGGGTGAGGGTAGTTATTAAACCTATCCCACTCTCTAGATACCCCTTAGCACGTAAAGGAATATTATTTGGGGGTCCAGCCATGGAGAAGAGTTTAGACACGAGGAGAAGATAAGGAACACACCCATTATCAAGAAATCACATTAGGATTCTCTTTTTAACCTGTTCCTTAAAACACTAGTGCTTAGGAAATCTATTGGAGGCAGAAGCAGTCAAGGGTAGCGTAGGGTTAGGGTTAGGGTTAGGGTGAGGGTTAGGGTACGGCTTAGGGTACGGGTTCGGGGAGGGGTTCGGGTAGGGCATAGGGTATGGGTTAGGGTTAGGGTTAGGGCTAGTGTTAGGGTTAGGGCTCGGTTTAGGCTACGGGTTAGGATTAGGGTACGCGTTAGGGTTAGGGTAGGGGTTAGGGTTAGGGTACGCATTAGGGTTACGGTAGTTATTAAACCTATCCCACTCTCTAGATACCCCTTAGCACGTAAAGGAATATTATTTGGGGGTCCAGCCATGGAGAAGAGTTTAGACACTAGGAGAAGATAAGGAACACACCCATTATCACGAAATCACATTAGGATTCTCTTTTTAACCTGTTCCTTAAAACACTAGTGCTTAGGAAATCTATTGGAGGCAGAAGCAGTCAAGGGTAGCGTAGGGTTAGGGTTAGGGTTAGGGTGAGGGTTAGGGTATGGCTTAGGGTACGGGTTCGGGGAGGGGTTCGGGTAGGGCGTAGGGTATGGGTTAGGGCTAGTGTTAGGGTTAGGGCTCGGTTTAGGGTACGGGTTAGGATTAGGGTACACGTTAGGGTTAGGGTAGGGGTTAGGGTTAGGGTACGCATTAGGGTGAGGGTAGTTATTAAACCTATCCCACTCTCTAGATACCCATTAGCACGAAAAGGAATATTATTTGGGGGTCCAGCCATGGAGAAGAGTTTAGACACGAGGAGAAGATAAGGAACACACCCATTATCAAGAAATCACATTAGGATTCTCTTTTTAACCTGTTCCTTAAAACACTAGTGCTTAGGAAATCTATTGGAGGCAGAAGCAGTCAAGGGTAGCTTAGAGTTAGGGTTAGGGTTAGGGTGAGGGTTAGGGTAAGGCTTAGGGTACGGTTTCGGGGAAGGGTTCGGGTAGGGCGTAGGGTATGGGTTAGGGTTAGGGTTAGGGTTAGTGTTAGGGTTAGGGCTCGGTTTAGGGTACGGGTTAGGAATGGGGTACGCGTTAGGGTTAGGGTAGGGATTAGGGTTAGGGTACGCGTTAGGGTGAGTGTAGTTATTAAACCTCACCCTCTCTCTAGATAACCCTTAGCACGTAAAGGAATAGTATTTGGGGGTCCAGCCATGGAGAAGCGTTTAGACACTAGGAGAAGATAAGGAACACACCCATTATCACGAAATCACATTAGGATTCTCTTTTTAACCTGTTCCTTAAAACACTAGTGCTTAGGAAATCTATTGGAGGCAGAAGCAGTCAAGGGTAGCTTAGGGTTCGGGTTAGGGTTAGGGTGAGGTTTAGGGTACGGCTTAGGGTACGGGTTCGGGGAGGGGTTCGGGTACGGCGTAGGGTATGGGTTAGGGTTAGTGTTAGGGTTAGGGCTCGGTTTAGGATATGGGTTAGGATTAGGGTACGCGTTAGGGTTAGGGTTGGGGTTAGGGTTAGGGTACGCGTTAGGGTGAGGGTAGTTATTAAACCTATCACACTCTCTACATACCCCTTAGCACGTAAAGGAATATTATTTGGGGGTCCAGCCATGGAGAAGAGTTTAGATACTAGGAGAAGATAAGGAACACCCCCATTATCAAGAACTCACATTAGGATTCTCTTTTTAACCTGTTCCTTAAAACACTAATGCTTAGGAAATCTATTGGAGGCAGAAGCAGTCAAGGGTAGCTTAGGGCTAGGGTTAGGGTTAGGGTGAGGGTTAGGGTACTGCTTAGGGTACGGGTTCGGGGAGGGGTTCGGGTAGGGCGTAGCGTATGGGTTAGGGTTAGGGTTAGGGTAAGTGTTAGGGATAGAGCTCGGTTTAAGGTACGGGTTAGGATTAGGGTACGCGTTAGTGTTAGGGATGGGGTTAGGGTTACGGTACGCGATAGGGTGAGGTTAGTTATTAAACCTATCCCACTCTCTAGATACCCCTTAGCACGTAAAGGAATATTATTTGGGGGTCCAGCCATGGAGAAGAGTTTAGACACTAGGAGAAGATAAGGAACACACCCATTATCAAGAAATCACATTAGGATTCTCTTTTTAACCTGTTCCTTAAAACACTAGTGCTTAGGAAATCTATTGGAGGCAGAAGCAGTCAAGGGTAGCTTAGGGTTAGGGTTAGGGTTAGGGTGAGGGTTAGGGTACGCCTTAGGGTACGAGTTCGGGGAGGGGTTCGGGTAAGGCGTAGGGTATGGGTTAGGGTTAGGGTTAGGGCTAGTGTTAGGGTTAGGGCTCGGTTTAGGCTACGGGTTAGGATTAGGGTATGCGTTCGGGTTAGGGTAGGGGTTAGGGTTAGGGTACGCATTAGGGTGAGGGTAGTTATTAAACCTATCCCACTCTCTAGATACCCCTTAGCACGTAAAGGAATATTATTTGGGGGTCCAGCCATGGAGAAGAGTTTAGACACTAGGAGAAGATAAGGAACACACCCATTATCAAGAAATCACATTAGGATTCTCTTTTTAACCTGTTCCTTAAAACACTAGTGCTTAGGAAATCTATGGGAGGCAGAAGGCGTCAAGGGTAGCTTAGGGCTAGGGTTAGGGTTAGGGTGAGGGTTAGGGTACGGCTTAGGGTACGGGTTCGGGGAGGGTTTCGGGTAGGGCGTAGGGTATGGTTTAGGGTTAGGGTTAGGGCTAGTGTTAGGGTTAGGGCTCGGTTTACGGTACGAGTTAGGATTAGGGTACGCGTTAGGGTTAGGGTAGGGGTTAGGGTTAGGGTACGCGTTAGGGTGAGGGTAGTTATTAAACCTATCCCACTCTCTAGATACCCCTTAGCACGTAAAGGAATATTATTTGGGGGTCCAGCCATGGAGAAGAGTTTAGACACGAGGAGAAGATAAGGAACACACCCATTATCAAGAAATCACATTAGGATTCTCTTTTTAACCTGTTCCTTAAAACACTAGTGCTTAGGAAATCTATTGGAGGCAGAAGCAGTCAAGGGTAGCGTAGGGTTAGGGTTAGGGTTAGGGTGAGGGTTAGGGTACGGCTTAGGGTACGGGTTCGGGGAGGGGTTCGGGTAGGGCGTAGGGTATGGGTTAGGGTTAGGGTTAGGGCTAGTGTTAGGGTTAGGGCTCGGTTTAGGGTACGGGTTAGGATTAGGGTACGCGTTAGTGTTAGGGTAGGGGTTAGGGTTAGGGTACGCATTAGGATGAGGGTAATTATTAAACCTATCCCACTCTCTAGATACCCCTTAGCACGTAAAGGAATATTATTTGGGGGTCCAGCCATGGAGAAGAGTTTAGACACGAGGAGAAGATAAGGAACACACCCATTATCAGGAAATCACATTAGGATTCTCTTTTTAGCCTGTTCCTTAAAACACTAGTGCTTAGGAAATCTATTGGAGGCAGAAACAGTCAAGGGGAGCTTAGGGTTAGGGTTAGGGTTAGGGTGACGGTTAGGGTAAGGCTTAGGGTACGGGTTCGGGGAGGGGTTCGGGTAGGGCGTAGGGTATGGGTTAGGGTTAGGGTTAGGGTTAGTGTTAGGGTTAGGGCTCGGTTTAGGTTACGGGTTAGGATTAGGGTACGCGTTAGGGTGAGGGTAGGGGTTAGGGTTAGGGTACGCGTTAGGGTGAGGGTAGTTATTAAACCTCTCCCTCTCTCTAGATACCCCTTAGCACGTAAAGGAATATTATTTGGGGGTCCAGCCATGGAGAAGAGTTTAGACACTAGGAGAAGATAAGGAACACACCCATTATCAAGAAATCACATTAGGATTCTCTTTGTAACCTGTTCCTTAAAACACTAGTGCTTAGGAAATCTATTGGAGGCAGAAGCAGTCAAGGGTAGCTTAGGGTTAGGGATAGGGTTAGGGTGAGGGTTAGGGAATGGCTTTGGTTACGGGTTCGGGGAGTGTTTCAGGTAGGGCGTAGGGTATTGGTTAGGGTTAGGGTTAGTGTTAGGGTTAGGGCTCGGTTTAGGGTACGGGTTAGGATTAGGGTACGCGTTAGTGTTAGGGTAGGGGTTAGGGTTAGGGTACGCGATAGGGTGAGGTTAGTTATTAAACCTATCCCACTCTCTAGATACCCCTTAGCACGTAAAGGAATATTATTTGGGGGTCCAGCCATGGAGAAGAGTTTAGACACTAGGAGAAGATAAGGAACACACCCATTATCAAGAAATCACATTAGGATTCTCTTTTTAACCTGTTCCTTAAAACACTAGTGCTTAGGAAATCTATTGGAGGCAGAAGCAGTCAAGGGTAGCTTAGGGTTAGGGTTAGGGTTAGGGTGAGGGTTAGGGTACGGCTTAGGATACGGGTTCGGGGAGGGGTTCGGGTAGGGCGTAGGGTATGGGTTAGGGTTAGGGTTAGGGCTAGTGTTAGGGTTAGGGCTCGGTTTAGGCTACGGGTTAGGAATAGGGTACGCGTTAGGGTTAGGGTAGGGGTTAGGTTTAGGGTACGCATTAGGGTGAGGGTTGTTATTAAACCTTTCCCACTCTCTAGATACCTCTTAGCACGTAAAGGAATATTATTTGGGGGTCCAGCCATGGAGAAGAGTTTAGACACTAGGAGAAGATAAGGAACACACCCATTATCACGAAATCACATTAGGATTCTCTTTTTAACCTGTTCCTTAAAACACTAGTGCTTAGGAAATCTATTGGAGGCAGAAGCCGTCAAGGGTAGCTTAGGGCTAGGGTTAGGGTTAGGGTGAGGGTTAGGGTACGGCTTAGGGTACGGGTTCGGGGAGGGTTTCGGGTAGGGCATAGGGTATGGTTTAGGGTTAGGGTTAGGGCTAGTGTTAGGGTTAGGGCTCGGTTTAGGGTACGGGTTAGGATTAGGGTACGCGTTAGGGTTAGGGTAGGGGTTAGGGTTAGGGTACGCATTTGGGTGAGGGTAGTTATTAAACCTATCCCACTCTCTAGATACCCCTTAGCACGTAAAGGAATATTATTTGGGGGTCCAGCCATGGAGAAGAGTTTAGACACGAGGAGAAGATAAGGAACACACCCATTATCAAGAAATCACATTAGGATTCTCTTTTTAACCTGTTCCTTAAAACACTAGTGCTTAGGAAATCTATTGGAGGCAGAAGCAGTCAAGGGTAGCGTAGGGTTAGGGTTAGGGTTAGGGTGAGGGTTAGGGTACGGCTTAGGGTACGGGTTCGGGGAGGGGTTCGGGTAGGGCATAGGGTATGGGTTAGGGTTAGGGTTAGGGCTAGTGTTAGGGTTAGGGCTCGGTTTAGGCTACGGGTTAGGATTAGGGTACGCGTTAGGGTTAGGGTAGGGGTTAGGGTTAGGGTACGCATTAGGGTGACGGTAGTTATTAAACCTATCCCACTCTCTAGATACCCCTTAGCACGTAAAGGAATATTATTTGGGGGTCCAGCCATGGAGAAGAGTTTAGACACTAGGAGAAGATAAGGAACACACCCATTATCAAGAAATCACATTAGGATTCTCTTTTTAACCTGTTCCTTAAAACACTAGTGCTTAGGAAATCTATTGGAGGCAGAAGCAGTCAACGGTAGCGTAGGGTTAGGGTTAGGGTTAGGGTGAGGGTTAGGGTACGGCTTAGGGTACGGGTTCGGGGAGGGGTTCGGGTAGGGCGTAGGGTATGGGTTAGGGTTAGGGTTAGGGCTAGTGTTAGGGTTAGGGCTCGGTTTAGGGTACGGGTTAGGATTAGGGTACGCGTTAGTGTTAGGGTAGGGGTTAGGGTTAGGGTACGCATTAGGATGAGGGTAATTATTAAACCTATCCCACTCTCTAGATACCCCTTAGCACGTAAAGGAATATTATTTGGGGGTCCAGCCATGGAGAAGAGTTTAGACACGAGGAGAAGATAAGGAACACACCCATTATCAGGAAATCACATTAGGATTCTCTTTTTAGCCTGTTCCTTAAAACACTAGTGCTTAGGAAATCTATTGGAGGCAGAAACAGTCAAGGGGAGCTTAGGGTTAGGGTTAGGGTTAGGGTGACGGTTAGGGTAAGGCTTAGGGTACGGGTTCGGGGAGGGGTTCGGGTAGGGCGTAGGGTATGGGTTAGGGTTAGGGTTAGGGTTAGTGTTAGGGTTAGGGCTCGGTTTAGGTTACGGGTTAGGATTAGGGTACGCGTTAGGGTGAGGGTAGGGGTTAGGGTTAGGGTACGCGTTGGGGTGAGGGTAGTTATTGAACCTATCCCACTCTCTAGATACCCCTTAGCACGTAAAGGAATATTATTTGGGGGTCCAGCCATGGAGAAGAGTTTAGACACGAGGAGAAGATAAGGAACACACCCATTATCAAGAAATCACATTAGGATTCTATTTTTAACCTGTTCCTTAAAACACTAGTGCTTAGGAAATCTATTGGAGGCAGAAGCCGTCAAGGGTAGCTTAGGGCTAGGGTTAGGGTTAGGGTGAGGGTTAGGGTACGGCTTAGGTTACGGGTTCGGGGAGGGGTTCGGGTAGGGCGTAGGGTATGGGTTAGGGTTAGGGTTAGGGCTAGTGTTAGGTTTAAGGCTCGGTTTAGGCTACGGGTTAGGATTAGGGTACGCGTTAGGGTTAGGGTAGGGGTTAGGGTTAGGGTACGCGTTAGGGTGAGGGTAGTTATTAAACCTATCCCACTCTCTAGATACCCCTTAGCACGTAAAGGAATATTATTTGGGGGTCCAGCCATGGAGAAGAGTTTAGACAGGAGGAGAAGATAAGGAACACACCCATTATCAAGAAATCACATTAGGATTCTCTTTTTAATCTGTTCCTTAAAACACTAGTGCTTAGGAAATCTATTGGAGGCAGAAGCAGTCAAGGGTAGCTTAGGGTTAGGGTTAGGGTTAGGGTGAGGGTTAGGGTACGGCTTAGGGTACGGGTTCGGGGAGGGGTTCGGGTAGGGCGTAGGGTATGGGTTAGGGTTAGGGTTAGGGTTAGTGTTAGGGTTAGGGCTCGGTTTAGGGTACGGGTTAGGATTAGGGTATGCGTTAGTGTTAGGGTAGGGGTTAGGGTTAGGGTACGCGATAGGGTGAGGTTAGTTATTAAACCTATCCCACTCTCTAGATACCCCTTAGCACGAAAAGGAATATTATTTGGGGGTCCAGCCATGGGGAAGAGTTTAGACACTAGGAGAAGGTAAGGAACACACCCATTATCACGAAATCACATTAGGATTCTCTTTTTAACCTGTTCCTTAAAACACTAGTGCTTAGGAAATCTATTGGAGGCAGAAGCAGTCAAGGGTAGCTTAGGGTTAGGGATAGGGTTAGGGTGAGGGTTAGGGAATGGCTTAGGTTACGGGTTCGGGGAGGGTTTCGGGTAGGGCATAGGGTATGGTTTAGGGTTAGGGTTAGGGCTAGTGTTAGGGTTAGGGCTCGGTTTAGGCTACGGGTTAGGATTCGGGTACGCGTTAGGGTTAGGGTAGGGGTTAGGGTTAGGGTACGCATTAGGGTGAGGGTAGTTATTAAACCTATCCCACTCTCTAGATACCCCTTAGCACGTAAAGGAATATTATTTGGGGGTCCAGCCATGGAGAAGAATTTAGACACTAGGAGAAGATAAGGAACACACCCATTATCACGAAATCACATTAGGATTCTCTTTTTAACCTGTTCCTTAAAACACTAGTGCTTAGGAAATCTATTGGAGGCAGAAGCCGTCAAATGTAGCTTAGGGCTAGGGTTAGGGTTAGGGTGAGGGTTAGGGTACGGCTTAGGGTACGGGTTCGGGGAGGTGTTAGGGTAGGGCGTAGGGTATGGGTTAGGGTTAGGGTTAGGGTTAGTGTTAGGGTTAGGGCTCGGTTTAGGGTACGGGTTAGGATCAGGGTACGCGTTAGGGTTAGGGTAGGGGTTAGGGTTAGGGTACGCGTTAGGGTGAGGGTAGTTATTAAACTTATCCCACTCTCTAGATACCCCTTAGCACGTAAAGGAATATTATTTGGGGGTCCAGCCATGGAGAAGAGTTTAGACACGAGGAGAAGATAAGGAACACACCCATTATCAAGAAATCACATTAGGATTCTCTTTTTAACCTGTTCCTTAAAACACTAGTGCTTAGGAAATCTATTGGAGGCAGAAGCAGTCAAGGGTAGCGTAGGGTTAGGGTTAGGGTTAGGGTGAGGGTTAGGGTACGGCTTAGGGTACGGGTTCGGGGAGGGGTTCGGGTAAGGCGTAGGGTATGGGTTAGGGCTAGTGTTAGGGTTAGGGCTCGGTTTAGGGTACGGGTTAGGATTAGGGTATGCGTTAGGGTTAGGGTAGGGGTTAGGTTTAGGGTACGCATTAGGGTGAGGGTTGTTATTAAACCTATCCCACTCTCTAGATACCCCTTAGCACGTAAAGGAATATTATTTGGGGGTCCAGCCATGGAGAAGAGTTTAGACACTAGGAGAAGATAAGGAACACACCCATTATCACGAAATCACATTAGGATTCTCTTTTTAACCTGTTCCTTAAAACACTAGTGCTTAGGAAATCTATTGGAGGCAGAAGCCGTCAAGGGTAGCTTAGGGCTAGGGTTAGGGTTAGGGTGAGGGTTAGGGTACGGCTTAGGGTACGGGTTCGGGGAGGGTTTCGGGTAGGGCATAGGGTATGGTTTAGGGTTAGGGTTAGGGCTAGTGTTAGGGTTAGGGCTCGGTTTAGGGTACGGGTTAGGATTAGGGTACGCGTTAGGGTTAGGGTAGGGGTTAGGGTTAGGGTACGCGTTTGGGTGAGGGTAGTTATTAAACCTATCCCACTCTCTAGATACCCCTTAGCACGTAAAGGAATATTATTTGGGGGTCCAGCCATGGAGAAGAGTTTAGACACGAGGAGAAGATAAGGAACACACCCATTATCAAGAAATCACATTAGGATTCTCTTTTTAACCTGTTCCTTAAAACACTAGTGCTTAGGAAATCTATTGGAGGCAGAAGCAGTCAAGGGTAGCGTAGGGTTAGGTTTAGGGTTAGGGTGAGGGTTAGGGTACGGCTTAGGGTACGGGTTCGGGGAGGGGTTCGGGTAGGGCATAGGGTTTGGGTTAGGGTTAGGGTTAGGGCTAGTGTTAGGGTTAGGGCTCGGTTTAGGCTACGGGTTAGGATTAGGGTACACGTTAGGGTTAGGGTAGGGGTTAGGGTTAGGGTACGCATTAGGGTGACGGTAGTTATTAAACCTATCCCACTCTCTAGATACCCCTTAGCACGTAAAGGAATATTATTTGGGGGTCCAGCCATGGAGAAGAGTTTAGACACTAGGAGAAGATAAGGAACACACCCATTATCACGAAATCACATTAGGATTCTCTTTTTAACCTGTTCCTTAAAACACTAGTGCTTAGGAAATCTATTGGAGGCAGAAGCCGTCAAGGGTAGCTTAGGGCTAGGGTTAGGGTTAGGGTGAGGGTTAGGGTACGGCTTAGGGTACGGGTTCGGGGAGGGTTTCGTGTAGGGCGTAGGGTATGGTTTAGGGTTAGGGTTAGGGCTAGTGTTAGGGTTAGGGCTCGGTTTAGGGTACGGGTTAGGATTAGGTTACGCGTTAGGGTTAGGGTAGGGGTTAGGGTTAGGGTACGCGTTAGGGTGAGGGTAGTTATTAAACCTATCCCACTCTCTAGATACCCCTTAGCACGTAAAGGAATATTATTTGGGGGTCCAGCCATGGAGAAGAGTTTAGACACGAGGAGAAGATAAGGAACACACCCATTATCAAGAAATCACATTAGGATTCTCTTTTTAACCTGTTCCTTAAAACACTAGTGCTTAGGAAATTTATTGGAGGCAGAAGCAGTCAAGGGTAGCGTAGGTTTAGGGTTAGGGTTAGGGTGAGGGTTAGGGTACGGCTTAGGGTACGGGTTCGGGGAGGGGTTCGGGTAGGGCGTAGGGTATGGGTTAGGGCTAGTGTTAGGGTTAGGGCTCGGTTTAGGGTACGGGTTAGGATTAGGGTACGCGTTAGGGTTAGGGTAGGGGTTAGGGTTAGGGTACGCATTAGGGTGAGGGTAGTTATTAAACCTATCCCACTCTCTAGATACCCCTTAGCACGTAAAGGAATATTATTTGGGGGTCCAGCCATGGAGAAGAGTTTAGACACGAGGAGAAGATAAGGAACACACCCATTATCAAGAAATCACATTAGGATTCTCTTTCTAACCTGTTCCTTAAAACACTACTGCTTAGGAAATCTATTGGAGGCAGAAGCAGTCAAGGGAAGCTTAGGGTTAGGTTTAGGGTTACGGTGAGGGTTAGGGTACGGCTTAGGGTACGGGTTCGGGGAGGGGTTCGGGTAGGGCGTAGGGTATGGGTTAGGGTTAGGGTTAGGGTTAGGGCTCGGTTTAGGGTACGGGTTAGGATTAGGGTACGCGTTAGGGTTAGGGTAGGGGTTAGGGTTAGGGTACGCGTTAGGGTGAGGGTAGTTATTAAACCTCTCCCTCTCTCTAGATACCCCTTAGCACGTAAAGGAATATTATTTGGGGGTCCAGCCATGGAGAAGAGTTTAGACACTAGGAGAAGATAAGGAACACACCCATTATCAAGAAATCACATTAGGATTCTCTTTTTAACCTGTTCCTTAAAACACTAGTGCTTAGGAAATCTATTGGAGGCAGAAGCAGTCAAGGGTAGCGTAGGGTTAGGGTTAGGGTTAGGGTGAGGGTTAGGGTACGGCTTAGGGTACGGGTTCGTTGAGGGGTTCGGGTAGGGCGTAGGGTATGGGTTAGGGCTAGTGTTAGGGTTAGGGCTCGGTTTAGGGTACGGGTTAGGATTAGGGTACGCGTTAGGGTTAGGGTAGGGGTTAGGGTTAGGGTACGCATTAGGGTGAGGGTAGTTATTAAACCTATCCCACTCTCTAGATACCCCTTAGCACGTAAAGGAATATTATTTGGGTGTCCAGCCATGGAGAAGAGTTTAGACACGAGGAGAAGATAAGGAACACACCCATTATCAAGAAATCACATTAGGATTCTCTTTTTAACCTGTTCCTTAAAACACTACTGCTTAGGAAATCTATTGGAGGCAGAAGCAGTCAAGGGAAGCTTAGGGTTAGGGTTAGGGTTAAGGTGAGGGTTAGGGTACGGCTTAGGGTATGGTTTCGGTTAGGGGTTCGGGTAGGGCGTAGGGTATGGGTTAGGGTTAGGGTTAGGGTTAGTGTTAGGTTTAGGGCTCGGTTTAGGGTACGGGTTAGGATTAGGGTACGCGTTAGGGTTAGGGTAGGGGTTAGGGTTAGGGTACACGTTAGGGTGAGGGTAGTTATTAAACCTCTCCCTCTCTCTAGATAACCCTTAGCACGTAAAGGAATATTATTTGGGGGTCCAGCCATGGAGAAGAGTTTAGACACTAGGAGAAGATAAGGAACACACCCATTATCAAGAAATCACATTAGGATTCTCTTTGTAACCTGTTCCTTAAAACACTAGTGCTTAGGAAATCTATTGGAGGCAGAAGCAGTCAAGGGTAGCTTAGGGTTAGGGATAGGGTTAGGGTGAGGGTTAGGGAATGGCTTAGGTTACGGGTTCGGGGAGGGTTTCGGGTAGGGCGTAGGGTATGGGTTAGGGTTAGGGTTAGGGTTAGTGTTAGGGTTAGGGCTCGGTTTAGGGTACGGGTTAGGATTAGGGTACGCGTTAGTGTTAGGGTAGGGGTTAGGGTTAGGGTACGCGATAGGGTGAGGTTAGTTATTAAACCTATCCCACTCTCTAGATACCCCTTAGCACGTAAAGGAATATTATTTGGGGGTCCAGCCATGGAGAAGAATTTAGACACTAGGAGAAGATAAGGAACACACCCATTATCAAGAAATCACATTAGGATTCTCTTTTTAACCTGTTCCTTAAAACACTAGTGCTTAGGAAATCTATTGGAGGCAGAAGCAGTCAAGGGTAGCTTAGGCTTAGGGTTAGGGTTAGGGTGAGGGTTAGGGTACGGCTTAGGGTAC
Source organism: Balaenoptera acutorostrata (assembly GCF_949987535.1). Classification (NCBI taxonomy): domain Eukaryota; kingdom Metazoa; phylum Chordata; class Mammalia; order Artiodactyla; family Balaenopteridae; genus Balaenoptera; species Balaenoptera acutorostrata. The sequence continues at coordinate 126,261 of NW_026646256.1, read as the reverse complement.
GGGTTCGGGGAGGGGTTCGGGTAGGGCGTAGGGTATGGGTTAGTGTTAGGGTTAGGGCTAGTGTTAGGGTTAGGGCTCGGTTTAGGCTACGGGTTAGGAATAGGGTACGCGTTAGGGTTAGGGTAGGGGTTAGGGTTAGGGTACGCATTAGGGTGAGGGTTGTTATTAAACCTATCCCACTCTCTAGATACCCCTTAGCACGTAAAGGAATATTATTTGGGGGTCCAGCCATGGAGAAGAGTTTAGACACTAGGAGAAGATAAGGAACACACCCATTATCACGAAATCACATTAGGATTCTCTTTTTAACCTGTTCCTTAAAACACTAGTGTTTAGGAAATCTATTGGAGGCAGAAGCCGTCAAGGGTAGCTTAGGGCTAGGGTTAGGGTTAGGGTGAGGGTTAGGGTACGGCTTAGGGTACGGGTTCAGGGAGGGTTTCGGGTAGGGCGTAGGGTATGGTTTAGGGTTAGGGTTAGGGCTAGTGTTAGGGTTAGGGCTCGGTTTAGGGTACGGGTTAGGATTAGGGTACGCGTTAGGGTTAGGGTAGGGGTTAGGGTTAGGGTACGCGTTAGGGTGAGGGTAGTTATTAAACCTATCCCACTCTCTAGATACCCCTTAGCACGTAAAGGAATATTATTTGGGGGTCCAGCCATGGAGAAGAGTTTAGACACGAGGAGAAGATAAGGAACACACCCATTATCAAGAAATCACATTAGGATTCTCTTTTTAACCTGTTCCTTAAAACACTAGTGCTTAGGAAATCTATTGGAGGCAGAAGCAGTCAAGGGTAGCGTAGGGTTAGGGTTAAGGTTAGGGTGAGGGTTAGGGTACGGCTTAGGGTACGAGTTCGGGGAGGGTTTCGGGTAGGGCGTAGGGTATGGGTTAGGGCTAGTGTTAGGGTTAGGGCTCGGTTTAGGGTACGGGTTAGGATTAGGGTACACGTTAGGGTTAGGGTAGGGGTTAGGGTTAGGGTACGCATTAGGGTGAGGGTAGTTATTAAACCTATCCCACTCTCTAGATACCCCTTAGCACGTAAAGGAATATTATTTGGGGGTCCAGCCATGGAGAAGAGTTTAGATACTAGGAGAAGATAAGGAACACCCCCATTATCAAGAAATCACATTAGGATTCTCTTTTTAACCTGTTCCTTAAAACACTAGTGCTTAGGAAATTTATTGGAGGCAGAAGCAGTCCAGGGTAGCGTAGGGTTAGGTTTAGGGTTAGGGTGAGGGTTAGGGTACGGCTTAGGGTACGGGTTCGGGGAGGGTTTCGGGTAGGGCGTAGGGTATGGTTTAGGGTTAGGTTTAGGGCTAGTGTTAGGGTTAGGGCTCGGTTTAGGGTACGGGTTAGAATTAGGGTAGGCGTTAGGGTTAGGGTAGGGGTTAGGGTTAGGGTACGCGTTAGGGTGAGGGTAGTTATTAAACCTATCCCACTCTCTAGATACCCCTTAGCACGTAAAGGAATATTATTTGGGGGTCCAGCCATGGAGAAGAGTTTAGACACGAGGAGAAGATAAGGAACACACCCATTATCAAGAAATCACATTAGGATTCTCTTTTTAACCTGTTCCTTAAAACACTAGTGCTTAGGAAATCTATTGGAGGCAGAAGCAGTCCAGGGTAGCGTAGGGTTAGGGTTAGGGTTAGGGTGAGGGTTAGGGTACGGCTTAGGGTACGGGTTCGGGGAGGGGTTCGGGTAGGGCGTAGGGTATGGTTTAGGGTTAGGGTTAGGGCTAGTGTTAGGGTTAGGGCTCCGTTTAGGCTACGGGTTAGGATTAGGGTACGCCTTAGGGTTAGGGTAGGGGTTAGGTTTAGGGTACGCATTAGGGTGAGGGTAGTTATTAAACCTATCCCACTCTCTAGATACCCCTTAGCACGTAAAGGAATATTATTTGGGGGTCCAGCCATGGAGAAGAGTTTAGACACTAGGAGAAGATAAGGAACACACCCATTATCAAGAAATCACATTAGGATTCTCTTTTTAACCTGTTCCTTAAAACACTAGTGCTTAGGAAATCTATTGGAGGCAGAAGCCGTCAAGGGTAGCTCAGGGCTAGGGTTAGGGTTAGGGTGAGGGTTAGGGTTAGGGTACGCGTTAGGGTGAGGGTAGTTATTAAACCTATCCCACTCTCTAGATACCCCTTAGCACGTAAAGGAATATTATTTGGGGGTCCAGCCATGGAGAAGAGTTTAGACACGAGGAGAAGATAAGGAACACACCCATTATCAAGAAATCACATTAGGATTCTCTTTTTAACCTGTTCCTTAAAACACTAGTGCTTAGGAAATCTATTGGAGGCAGAAGCAGTCAAGGGTAGCGTAGGGTTAGGGTTAGGGTGAGGGTTAGGGTACGGCTTAGGGTACGAGTTCGGGGAGGGTTTCGGGTAGGGCGTAGGGTATGTGTTAGGGCTAGTGTTAGGGTTAGGGCTCGGTTTAGGGTACGGGTTAGGATTAGGGTACACGTTAGGGTTAGGGTAGGGGTTAGGGTTAGGGTACGCATTAGGGTGAGGGTAGTTATTAAACCTATCCCACTCTCTAGATACCCCTTAGCACGTAAAGGAATATTATTTGGGGGTCCAGCCATGGAGAAGAGTTTAGATACTAGGAGAAGATAAGGAACACCCCCATTATCAAGAAATCACATTAGGATTCTCTTTTTAACCTGTTCCTTAAAACACTAGTGCTTAGGAAATCTATTGGAGGCAGAAGCAGTCCAGGGTAGCGTAGGGTTAGGGTTAGGGTTAGGGTGAGGGTTAGGGTACGGCTTAGGGTACGGGTTCGGGGAGGGGTTCGGGTAGGGCGTAGGGTATGTGTTAGGGCTAGTGTTAGGGTTAGGGCTCGGTTTAGGGTACGGGTTAGGATTAGGGTACACGTTAGGGTTAGGGTAGGGGTTAGGGTTAGGGTACGCATTAGGGTGAGGGTAGTTATTAAACCTATCCCACTCTCTAGATACCCCTTAGCACGTAAAGGAATATTATTTGGGGGTCCAGCCATGGAGAAGAGTTTAGATACTAGGAGAAGATAAGGAACACCCCCATTATCAAGAAATCACATTAGGATTCTCTTTTTAACCTGTTCCTTAAAACACTAGTGCTTAGGAAATCTATTGGAGGCAGAAGCAGTCCAGGGTAGCGTAGGGTTAGGGTTAGGGTTAGGGTGACGGTTAGGGTACGGCTTAGGGTACGGGTTCGGGGAGGGGTTCGGGTAGGGCGTAGGGTATGGGTTAGGGCTAGTGTTAGGGTTAGGGCTTGGTTTAGAGTACGGGTTAGGATTAGGGTACGCGTTAGGGTTAGGGTAGGGGTTAGGGTTAGGGTACGCATTAGGGTGAGGGTAGTTATTAAACCTATCCCACTCTCTAGATACCCCTTAGCACGTAAAGGAATATTATTTGGGGGTCCAGCCATGGAGAAGAGTTTAGACACTAGGAGAAGATAAGGAACACCCCCATTATCAAGAAATCACATTAGGATTCTCTTTTTAACCTGTTCCTTAAAACACTAGTGCTTAGGAAATCTATTGGAGGCAGAAGTCGTCATGGGTAGCTTAGGGCTAGGGTTAGGGTTAGGGTGAGGGTTAGGGTACGGCTTAGGGTACGGGTTCGGGGAGGGGTTCGGGTAGGGCGTAGGGTATGGGTTAGGGTTAGGGTTAGGGCTAGTGTTAGGGTTAGGGCTCGGTTTAGGCTACGGGTTAGGATTAGGGTACGCGTTAGGGTTAGGGTAGGGGTTAGGGTTAGGGTACGCGTTAGGGTGAGGGTAGTTATTAAACCTATCCCACTCTCTAGATACCCCTTAGCACGTAAAGGAATATTATTTGGGGGTCCAGCCATGGAGAAGAGTTTAGACACGAGGAGAAGATAAGGAACACACCCATTATCAAGAAATCACATTAGGATTCTCTTTTTAACCTGTTCCTTAAAACACTAGTGCTTAGGAAATCTATTGGAGGCAGAAGCAGTCAAGGGTAGCGTAGGGTTAGGGTTAGGGTTAGGGTGAGGGTTAGGGTACGGCTTAGGGTACGGGTTCGTTGAGGGTTTCAGGTAGGGCGTAGGGTATGGGTTAGTGCTAGTGTTAGGGTTAGGGCTCGGTTTAGGTTACGGGTTAGGATTAGGGTACGCGTTAGGGTTAGGGTAGGGGTTAGGGTTAGGGTACGCATTAGGGTGAGGGTAGTTATTAAACCTATCCCACTCTCTAGATACCCCTTAGCACGTAAAGGAATATTATTTGGGGGTCCAGCCATGGAGAATAGTTTAGACACGAGGAGAAGATAAGGAACACACCCATTATCAAGAAATCACTTTAGGATTCTCTTTTTAACCTGTTCCTTAAAACACTACTGCTTAGGAAATCTATTGGAGGCAGAAGCAGTCAAGGGAAGCTTAGGGTTAGGGTTAGGGTTACGGTGAGGGTTAGGGTACGGCTTAGGGTATGGTTTCGGTTAGGGGTTCGGGTAGGGCGTAGGGTATGGGTTAGGGTTAGGGTTAGGGTTAGTGTTAGGTTTAGGGCTCGGTTTAGGGTACGGGTTAGGATTAGGGTACGCGTTAGGGTTAGGGTAGGGGTTAGGGTTAGGGTACACGTTAGGGTGAGGGTAGTTATTAAACCTCTCCCTCTCTCTAGATAACCCTTAGCACGTAAAGGAATATTATTTGGGGGTCCAGCCATGGAGAAGAGTTTAGACACTAGGAGAAGATAAGGAACACACCCATTATCAAGAAATCACATTAGGATTCTCTTTGTAACCTGTTCCTTAAAACACTAGTGCTTAGGAAATCTATTGGAGGCAGAAGCAGTCAAGGGTAGCTTAGGGTTAGGGATAGGGTTAGGGTGAGGGTTAGGGAATGGCTTAGGTTACGGGTTCGGGGAGGGTTTCGGGTAGGGCGTAGGGTATGGGTTAGGGTTAGGGTTAGGGTTAGTGTTAGGGTTAGGGCTCGGTTTAGGGTACGGGTTAGGATTAGGGTACGCGTTAGTGTTAGGGTAGGGGTTAGGGTTAGGGTACGCGATAGGGTGAGGTTAGTTATTAAACCTATCCCACTCTCTAGATACCCCTTAGCACGTAAAGGAATATTATTTGGGGGTCCAGCCATGGAGAAGAATTTAGACACTAGGAGAAGATAAGGAACACACCCATTATCAAGAAATCACATTAGGATTCTCTTTTTAACCTGTTCCTTAAAACACTAGTGCTTAGGAAATCTATTGGAGGCAGAAGCAGTCAAGGGTAGCTTAGGCTTAGGGTTAGGGTTAGGGTGAGGGTTAGGGTACGGCTTAGGGTACGGGTTCGGGGAGGGGTTCGGGTAGGGCGTAGGGTATGGGTTAGTGTTAGGGTTAGGGCTAGTGTTAGGGTTAGGGCTCGGTTTAGGCTACGGGTTAGGAATAGGGTACACGTTAGGGTTAGGGTAGGGGTTAGGGTTAGGGTACGCATTAGGGTGAGGGTTGTTATTAAACCTATCCCACTCTCTAGATACCCCTTAGCACGTAAAGGAATATTATTTGGGGGTCCAGCCATGGAGAAGAGTTTAGACACTAGGAGAAGATAAGGAACACACCCATTATCACGAAATCACATTAGGATTCTCTTTTTAACCTGTTCCTTAAAACACTAGTGCTTAGGAAATCTATTGGAGGCAGAAGCCGTCAAGGGTAGCTTAGGGCTAGGGTTAGGGTTAGGGTGAGGGTTAGGGTACGGCTTAGGGTACGGGTTCAGGGAGGGTTTCGGGTAGGGCGTAGGGTATGGTTTAGGGTTAGGGTTAGGGCTAGTGTTAGGGTTAGGGCTCGGTTTAGGCTACGGGTTAGGATTAGGGTACGCCTTAGGGTTAGGGTAGGGGTTAGGGTTAGGGTACGCGTTAGGGAGAGGGTAGTTATTAAACCTATCCCACTCTCTAGATACCCCTTAGCACGTAAAGGAATATTATTTGGGGGTCCAGCCATGGAGAAGAGTTTAGACACGAGGAGAAGATAAGGAACACACCCATTATCAAGAAATCACATTAGGATTCTCTTTTTAACCTGTTCCTTAAAACACTAGTGCTTAGGAAATCTGTTGGAGGCAGAAGCAGTCAAGGGTAGCGTAGGGTTAGGGTTAGGGTTAGGGTGAGGGTTAGGGTACGGCTTAGGGTACGGGTTCGTTGAGGGGTTCAGGTAGGGCGTAGGGTATGGGTTAGTGCTAGTGTTAGGGTTAGGGCTCGGTTTAGGTTACGGGTTAGGATTAGGGTACGCGTTAGGGTTAGGGTAGGGGTTAGGGTTAGGGTACGCATTAGGGTGAGGGTAGTTATTAAACCTATCCCACTCTCTAGATACCCCTTAGCACGTAAAGGAATATTATTTGGGGGTCCAGCCATGGAGAAGAGTTTAGATACTAGGAGAAGATAAGGAACACCCCCATTATCAAGAAATCACATTAGGATTCTCTTTTTAACCTGTTCCTTAAAACACTAGTGCTTAGGAAATCTATTGGAGGCAGAAGCAGTCCAGGGTAGCGTAGGGTTAGGGTTAGGGTTAGGGTGAGGGTTAGGGTACGGCTTAGGGTACGGGTTCGGGGAGGGGTTCGGGTAGGGCGTAGGGTATGGGTTAGGGCTAGTGTTAGGGTTAGGGCTTGGTTTAGAGTACGGGTTAGGATTAGGGTACGCGTTAGGGTTAGGGTAGGGGTTAGGGTTAGGGTACGCATTAGGGTGAGGGTAGTTATTAAACCTATCCCACTCTCTAGATACCCCTTAGCACGTAAAGGAATATTATTTGGGGGTCCTGCCATGGAGAAGAGTTTAGACACGAGGAGAAGATAAGGAACACACCCATTATCAAGAAATCACATTAGGATTCTCTTTTTAACCTGTTCCTTAAAACACTAGTGCTTAGGAAATCTATTGGAGGCAGAAGCAGTCAAGGGAAGCTTAGGGTTAGGGTTAGGGTTACGGTGAGGGTTAGGGTACGGCTTAGGTTACGGGTTCGGGGAGGGGTTCGGGTAGGTCGTAGGGTATGGGTTAGGGTTAGGGTTAGGGTTAGTGTTAGGGTTAGGGCTCGGTTTAGGGTACGGGTTAGGATTAGGGTACGCGTTAGGGTTAGGGTAGGGGTTAGGGTTAGGGTACGCGTTAGGGTGAGGGTAGTTATTAAACCTCGCCCACTCTCTAGATACCCCTTAGCACGTAAAGGAATATTATTTGGGGGTCCAGCCATGGAGAAGAGTTTAGACACTAGGAGAAGATAAGGAACACACCCATTATCAAGAAATCACATTAGGATTCTCTTTTTAACCTGTTCCTTAAAACACTAGTGCTTAGGAAATCTATTGGAGGCAGAAGCCGTCAAGGGTAGCTTAGGGCTAGGGTTAGGGTTAGGGTGAGGGTTAGGGTACGGCTTAGGGTACGGGTTCGGGGAGGGTTTCGGGTAGGGCGTAGGGTATGGTTTAGGTTTAGGGTTAGGGCTAGTGTTAGGGTTAGGGCTCGGTTTAGGGTACGGGTTAGGATTAGGGTACGCGTTAGGGTTAGGGTAGGGGTTAGGGTTAGGGTACGCGTTAGGGTGAGGGTAGTTATTAAACCTATCCCACTCTCTAGATACCCCTTAGCACGTAAAGGAATATTATTTGGGGGTCCAGCCATGGAGAAGAGTTTAGACACGAGGAGAAGATAAGGAACACACCCATTATCAAGAAATCACATTAGGATTCTCTTTTTAACCTGTTCCTTAAAACACTAGTGCTTAGGAAATCTATTGGAGGCAGAAGCAGTCAAGGGTAGCGTAGGGTTAGGGTTAGGGTTAGGGTGAGGGTTAGGGTACGGCTTAGGGTACGAGTTCGGGGAGGGTTTCGGGTAGGGCGTAGGGTATGGGTTAGGGCTAGTGTTAGGGTTAGGGCTCGGTTTAGGGTACGGGTTAGGATTAGGGTACACGTTAGGGTTAGGGTAGGGGTTAGGGTTAGGGTACGCATTAGGGTGAGGGTAGTTATTAAACCTATCCCACTCTCTAGATACCCCTTAGCACGTAAAGGAATATTATTTGGGGGTCCAGCCATGGAGAAGAGTTTAGACACTAGGAGAAGATAAGGAACACACCCATTATCAAGAAATCACATTAGGATTCTCTTTTTAACCTGTTCCTTAAAACACTAGTGCTTAGGAAATCTATTGGAGGCAGAAGCCGTCAAGGGTAGCTTAGGGCTAGGGTTAGGGTTAGGGTGAGGGTTAGGGTACGGCTTAGGGTACGGGTTCGGGGAGGGGTTCGGGTAGGGCGTAGGGTATGGGTTAGGGTTAGGGTTAGGGCTAGTGTTAGGGTTAGGGCTCGGTTTAGGCTACGGGTTAGGATTAGGGTACGCGTTAGGGTTAGGGTAGGGGTTAGGGTTAGGGTACGCGTTAGGGAGAGGGTAGTTATTAAACCTATCCCACTCTCTAGATACCCCTTAGCACGTAAAGGAATATTATTTGGGGGTCCAGCCATGGAGAAGAGTTTAGACACGAGGAGAAGATAAGGAACACACCCATTATCAAGAAATCACATTAGGATTCTCTTTTTAACCTGTTCCTTAAAACACTAGTGCTTAGGAAATCTATTGGAGGCAGAAGCAGTCAAAGGTAGCGTAGGGTTAGGGTTAGGGTTAGGGTGAGGGTTAGGGTACGGCTTAGGGTACGGGTTCGTTGAGGGGTTCAGGTAGGGCGTAGGGTATGGGTTAGTGCTAGTGTTAGGGTTAGGGCTCGGTTTAGGTTACGGGTTAGGATTAGGGTACGCGTTAGGGTTAGGGTAGGGGTTAGGGTTAGGGTACGCATTAGGGTGAGGGTAGTTATTAAACCTATCCCACTCTCTAGATACCCCTTAGCACGTAAAGGAATATTATTTGGGGGTCCAGCCATGGAGAATAGTTTAGACACGAGGAGAAGATAAGGAACACACCCATTATCAAGAAATCACATTAGGATTCTCTTTTTAACCTGTTCCTTAAAACACTACTGCTTAGGAAATCTATTGGAGGCAGAAGCAGTCAAGGGAAGCTTAGGGTTAGGGTTAGGGTTACGGTGAGGGTTAGGGTACGGCTTAGGGTATGGTTTCGGTTAGGGGTTCGGGTAGGGCGTAGGGTATGGGTTAGGGTTAGGGTTAGGGTTAGTGTTAGGTTTAGGGCTCGGTTTAGGGTACGGGTTAGGATTAGGGTACGCGTTAGGGTTAGGGTAGGGGTTAGGGTTAGGGTACACGTTAGGGTGAGGGTAGTTATTAAACCTCTCCCTCTCTCTAGATAACCCTTAGCACGTAAAGGAATATTATTTGGGGGTCCAGCCATGGAGAAGAGTTTAGACACTAGGAGAAGATAAGGAACACACCCATTATCAAGAAATCACATTAGGATTCTCTTTGTAACCTGTTCCTTAAAACACTAGTGCTTAGGAAATCTATTGGAGGCAGAAGCAGTCAAGGGTAGCTTAGGGTTAGGGATAGGGTTAGGGTGAGGGTTAGGGAATGGCTTAGGTTACGGGTTCGGGAAGGGTTTCGGGTAGGGCGTAGGGTATGGGTTAGGGTTAGGGTTAGGGTTAGTGTTAGGGTTAGGGCTCGGTTTATGGTACGGGTTAGGATTAGGGTACGCGTTAGTGTTAGGGTAGGGGTTAGGGTTAGGGTACGCGATAGGGTGAGGTTAGTTATTAAACCTATCCCACTCTCTAGATACCCCTTAGCACGTAAAGGAATATTATTTGGGGGTCCAGCCATGGAGAAGAATTTAGACACTAGGAGAAGATAAGGAACACACCCATTATCAAGAAATCACATTAGGATTCTCTTTTTAACCTGTTCCTTAAAACACTAGTGCTTAGGAAATCTATTGGAGGCAGAAGCAGTCAAGGGTAGCTTAGGCTTAGGGTTAGGGTTAGGGTGAGGGTTAGGGTACGGCTTAGGGTACGGGTTCGGGGAGGGGTTCGGGTAGGGCGTAGGGTATGTGTTAGTGTTAGGGTTAGGGCTAGTGTTAGGGTTAGGGCTCGGTTTAGGCTACGGGTTAGGAATAGGGTACGCGTTAGGGTTAGGGTAGGGGTTAGGGTTAGGGTACGCATTAGGGTGAGGTTTGTTATTAAACCTATCCCACTCTCTAGATACCCCTTAGCACGTAAAGGAATATTATTTGGGGGTCCAGCCATGGAGAAGAGTTTAGACACTAGGAGAAGATAAGGAACACACCCATTATCACGAAATCACATTAGGATTCTCTTTTTAACCTGTTCCTTAAAACACTAGTGCTTAGGAAATCTATTGGAGGCAGAAGCCGTCAAGGGTAGCTTAGGGCTAGGGTTAGGGTTAGGGTGAGGGTTAGGGTACGGCTTAGGGTACGGGTTCGGGGAGGGGTTCGGGTAGGGCGTAGGGTATGGGTTAGGGTTAGTGTTAGGGTTAGGGCTCGGTTTAGGATATGGGTTAGGATTAGGGTACGCGTTAGGGTTAGGGTAGGGGTTAGGGTTAGGGTACGCGTTAGGGTGTGGGTAGTTATTAAACCTATCCCCCTCTCTAGATACCCCTTAGCACGTAAAGGAATATTATTTGGGGGTCCAGCCATGGAGAAGAGTTTAGACACTAGGAGAAGGTAAGGAACACACCCATTATCAAGAAATCACATTAGGATTCTCTTTTTAACCTGTTCCTTAAAACACTAGTGCTTAGGAAATCTATTGGAGGCAGAAGCAGTCAAGGGTAGCTTAGGGTTAGGGTTAGGGTTAGGGTGAGGGTTAGGGTACGGCTTAGGGTACGGGTTCGGGGAGGGGTTCGGGTAGGGCGTAGGGTATGCGTTAGGGTTAGGGTTAGGGTTAGTGTTAGGGTTAGGGCTCGGTTTAGGGTACGGGTTAGGATTAGGGTACGCGTTAGGGTTAGGGTAGGGGTTAGGGTTAGGGTACGCGTTAGGGTGAGGGTAGTTATTAAACCTCTCCCTCTCTCTAGATACCACTTAGCACGTAAAGGAATATTATTTGGGGGTCCAGCTATGGAGAAGAGTTTAGACACTAGGAGAAGATAAGGAACACACCCATTATGACGAAATCACATTAGGATTCTCTTTTTAACCTGTTCCTTAAAACACTAGTGCTTAGAAAATCTATTGGAGGCAGAAGCAGTCAAGGGTAGCTTAGGGTTAGGGATAGGTTTAGGGTGAGGGTTAGGGAATGGCTTAGGGTACAGGTTCGGGGAGGGGTTTGGGTAGGGCGTAGGGTATGGGTTAGGGTTAGGGTTAGGGTTAATGTTAGGGTTAGGGCTCGGTTTAGGGTACGGGTTAGGATTAGGGTACGCGTTAGGGTTAGGGTAGGGGTTAGGGTTAGGGTATGCGATAGGGTGAGGTTAGTTATTAAACCTATCCCACTATCTAGATACCCCTTAGCACGTAAAGGAATATTATTTGGGGGTCCAGCCATGGAGAAGAGTTTAGACACTAGGAGAAGATACGGAACACACCCATTATCAAGAAATCACATTAGGATTCTCTTTTTAACCTGTTCCTTAAAACACTAGTGCTTAGGAAATCTATTGGAGGCAGAAGCAGTGAAGGGTAGCGTAGGGTTAGGGTTAGGGTTAGGGTGAGGGTTAGGGTACGGCTTAGGGTACGGGTTCGGGGAGGGTTTCGGGTAGGGCGTAGGGTATGGGTTAGGGTTAGGGTTAGTGTTAGGGTTAGGGCTCGGTTTAGGGTACGGGTTAGGATTAGGATACGCGTTAGTGTTAGGGTAGGGGTTAGGGTTAGGGTACGCGATAGGGTGAGGTTAGTTATTAAACCTATCCCACTCTCTAGATACCCCTTAGCACGTAAAGGAATATTATTTGGGGGTCCAGCCATGGAGAAGAGTTTAGACACGAGGAGAAGATAAGGAACACACCCATTATCAAGAAATCACATTAGGATTCTCTTTTTAACCTGTTCCTTAAAACACTAGTGCTTAGGAAATCTATTGGAGGCAGAAGCAGTCAAGGGTAGCGTAGGGTTAGGGTTAGGGTTAGGGTGAGGGTTAGGGTACGGCTTAGGGTACGGGTTCGGGGAGGGTTTCGGGTAGGGCGTAGGGTATGGGTTAGTGTTAGGGTTAGGGTTAGTGTTAGGGTTAGGGCTCTGTTTAGGGTACGGGTTAGGATTAGGGTACGCGTTAGGGTTACGGTAGGGGTTAGGGTTAGGGTACGCATTAGGGTGAGGGTAGTTATTAAACCTCTCCCTCTCTCTAGATACCCCTTAGCACGTAAAGGAATATTATTTGGGGGTCCAGCCATTGAGAAGGGTTTAGACACTAGGAGAAGATAAGGAACACACCCATTATCACGAAATCACATTAGGATTCTCTTTTTAATCTGTTCCTTAAAACACTAGTGCTTAGGAAATCTATTGGAGGCAGAAGCAGTCAAGGGTAGCTTAGGGTTCGGGTTAGGGTTAGGGTGAGGGTTAGGGTACGGCTTAGGGTACGGGTTCGTGGAGGGGTTCGGGTAGGGCGTAGGGTATGGGTTAGGGTTAGGGTTAGGGTTAATGTTAGGGTTAGGGCTCGGTTTAGGGTACGGGTTAGGATTAGGGTACGCGTTAGTGTTAGGGTAGGGGATAGGGTTAGGGTACGCGATAGGGTGAGGATAGTTATTAAACCTGTCCCACTCTCTAGATACCCCTTAGCACGTAAAGGAATATTATTTGGGGGTCCAGCCATGGAGAAGAGTTTAGACACTAGGAGAAGATAAGGAACACACCCATTATCAAGAAATCACATTAGGATTCTCTTTTTAACCTGTTCCTTAAAACACTAGTGCTTAGGAAATCTATTGGAGGCAGAAGCAGTCCAGGGTAGCTTAGGGCTAGGGTTAGGGTTAGGGTGAGGGTTAGGGTACGGCTTAGGGTACGGGTTTGGGGAGGGGTTCGGGTAGGGCGTAGCGTATGGGTTAGGGTTAGGGTTAGGGTAAGTGTTAGGGTTAGAGCTCGGTTTAGGGTACGGGTTAGGATTAGGGTACGCGTTAGGGTTAGGGTAGGGGTTAGGGATAGGGTACGCTTTAGGGTGAGGGTAGTTATTAAACCTATCCCACTCTCTAGATACCCCTTAGCACGTAAAGGAATATTATTTGGGGGTCCAGCCATGGAGAAGAGTTTAGACACTAGGAGAAGATAAGGAACACACCCATTATCAAGAAATCACATTAGGATTCTCTTTTTAACCTGTTCCTTAAAACACTAGTGCTTAGGAAATCTATTGGAGGCAGAAGCAGTCAAGGGTAGCGTAGGGTTAGGGTTAGGGTTAGGGTGAGGTTTAGGTTACGGCTTAGGGTACGGGTTCGGGGAGGGGTTCGGGTAGGGCGTAGGGTATGGGTTAGGGTTAGGGTTAGGGTTAGTGTTAGGGTTAGGGCTCGGTTTAGGGTACGGGTTAGGATTAGGGTACGCGTTAGTGTTAGGGTAGGGGTTAGGGTTAGGGTACGCATTAGGGTGAGGGTAGTTATTAAACCTATCCCACTCTCTAGATACCCCTTAGCACGTAAAGGAATATTATTTGGGGGTCCAGCCATGGAGAAAAGTTTAGATAATAGGAGAAGATAAGGAACACCCCCATTATCAAGAAATCACATTAGGATTCTCTTGTTAACCTGTTCCTTAAAACACTAGTGCTTAGGAAATCTATTGGAGGCAAAAGCAGTCCAGGGTAGCGTAGGGTTAGGGTTAGGGTTAGGGTGAGGGTTAGGGTACGGCTTAGGGTACGGGTTCGTGGAGGGGTTCGGGTAGGGCGTAGGGTATGGGTTAGGGCTAGTGTTAGGGTTAGGGCTCGGTTTAGGGTACGGTTTAGGATTAGGGTACGCGTTAGGCTTAGGGTAGGGGTTAGGGTTAGGGTACGCGTTAGGGTGAGGGTAGTTATTAAACCTATCCCACTCTCTAGATACCCCTTAGCACGTAAAGGAATATTATTTCGGGGTCCAGCCATGGAGAAGAGTTTAGACACGAGGAGAAGATAAGGAACACACCCATTATCAAGAAATCACTTTAGGATTCTCTTTTTAACCTGTTCCTTAAAACACTACTGCTTAGGAAATCTATTGGAGGCAGAAGCAGTCAAGGGAATCTTAGGGTTAGGGTTAGGGTTACGGTGAGGGTTAGGGTACGGCTTAGGGTACGGGTTCGGGGAGGGGTTCGGGTAGGGCGTAGGGTATGGGTTAGGGTTAGGGTTAGGGTTAGTGTTAGGGTTAGGGCTCGGTTTAGGGTACGCGTTAGGGTTAGGGTAGGGGTTAGGGTTTGGGTACGCGTTAGGGTGAGGGTAGTTATTAAACCTATCCCACTCTCTAGATACCCCTTAGCACGTAAAGGAATATTATTTGGGGGTCCAGCCATGGAGAAGAGTTTAGACACGAGGAGAAGATAAGGAACACACCCATTATCAAGAAATCACATTAGGATTCTCTTTTTAACCTGTTCCTTAAAACACTAGTGCTTAGGAAATCTATTGGAGGCAGAAGCAGTGAAGGGTAGCGTAGGGTTAGGGTTAGGGTTAGGGTGAGGGTTAGGGTACGGCTTAGGGTACGGGTTCGGGGAGGGTTTCGGGTAGGGCGTAGGGTATGGGTTAGGGTTAGGGTTAGTGTTAGGGTTAGGGCTCGGTTTAGGGTACGGGTTAGGATTAGGATACGCGTTAGTGTTAGGGTAGGGGTTAGGGTTAGGGTACGCGATAGGGTGAGGTTAGTTATTAAACCTATCCCACTCTCTAGATACCCCTTAGCACGTAAAGGAATATTATTTGGGGGTCCAGCCATGGAGAAGAGTTTAGACACGAGGAGAAGATAAGGAACACACCCATTATCAAGAAATCACATTAGGATTCTCTTTTTAACCTGTTCCTTAAAACACTAGTGCTTAGGAAATCTATTGGAGGCAGAAGCAGTCAAGGGTAGCGTAGGGTTAGGGTTAGGGTTAGGGTGAGGGTTAGGGTACGGCTTAGGGTACGGGTTCGGGGAGGGTTTCGGGTAGGGCGTAGGGTATGGGTTAGGGTTAGGGTTAGTGTTAGGGTTAGGGCTCGGTTTAGGGTACGGGTTAGGATTAGGATACGCGTTAGTGTTAGGGTAGGGGTTAGGTTTAGGGTACGCATTAGGGTGAGGGTAGTTATTAAACCTATCCCACTCTCTAGATACCCCTTAGCACGTAAAGGAATATTATTTGGGGGTCCAGCCATGGAGAAGAGTTTAGACACGAGGAGAAGATAAGGAACACACCCATTATCAAGAAATCACATTAGGATTCTCTTTTTAACCTGTTCCTTAAAACACTAGTGCTTAGGAAATCTATTGGAGGCAGAAGCAGTCAAGGGTAGCTTAGGGTTAGGGTTAGGGTTAGGGTGAGGGTTAGGGTACGGCTTAGGGTACGGGTTCGGGGAGGGGTTCGGGTAGGGCGTAGGGTATGGGTTAGGGTTAGGGTTAGGGCTAGTGTTAGGGTTAGGGCTCGGTTTAGGCTACGGGTTAGGATTAGGGTACGCGTTAGGGTTAGGGTAGGGGTTAGGGTTAGGGTACGCATTAGGGTGAGGGTAGTTATTAAACCTATCCCACTCTCTAGATACCCCTTAGCACGTAAAGGAATATTATTTGGGGGTCCAGCCATGGAGAAGAGTTTAGACACTAGGAGAAGATAAGGAACACACCCATTATCACGAAATCACATTAGGATTCTCTTTTTAACCTGTTCCTTAAAACACTAGTGCTTAGGAAATCTATTGGAGGCAGAAGCCGTCAAGGGTAGCTTAGGGCTAGGGTTAGGGTTAGGGTGAGGGTTAGGGTACGGCTTACGGTACGGGTTCGCGGAGGGTTTCGGGTAGGGCGTAGGGTATGGTTTAGGGTTAGGGTTAGGGCTAGTGTTAGGGTTAGGGCT
Organism: Balaenoptera acutorostrata; assembly: GCF_949987535.1. Lineage (NCBI taxonomy): Eukaryota > Metazoa > Chordata > Mammalia > Artiodactyla > Balaenopteridae > Balaenoptera > Balaenoptera acutorostrata. The sequence continues at coordinate 110,472 of NW_026646256.1, read as the reverse complement.
CGGTTTAGGGTACGGGTCAGGATTAGGGTACGCGTTAGGGTTAGGGTAGGGGTTAGGGTTAGGGTACGCGTTAGGGTGAGGGTAGTTATTAAACCTATCCCACTCTCTAGATACCCCTTAGCACGTAAAGGAATATTATTTGGGGGTCCAGCCATGGAGAAGAGTTTAGACACGAGGAGAAGATAAGGAACACACCCATTATCAAGAAATCACATTAGGATTCTCTTTTTAACCTGTTCCTTAAAACACTAGTGCTTAGGAAATCTATTGGAGGCAGAAGCAGTCAAGGGTAGCGTAGGGTTAGGGTTAGGGTTAGGGTGAGGGTTAGGGTACGGCTTAGGGTACGGGTTCGGGGAGGGGTTCGGGTAGGGCGTAGGGTATGGGTTAGGGCTAGTGTTAGGGTTAGGGCTCGGTTTAGGGTACGGGTTAGGATTAGGGTACGCGTTAGGGATAGGGTAGGGGTTAGGGTTAGGGTACGCATTAGGGTGAGGGTAGTTATTAAACCTATCCCACTCTCTAGATACCCCTTAGCACGTAAAGGAATATTATTTGGGGGTCCAGCCATGGAGAAGAGTTTAGACACGAGGAGAAGATAAGGAACACACCCATTATCAAGAAATCACATTAGGATTCTCTTTTTAACCTGTTCCTTAAAACACTAGTGCTTAGGAAATCTATTGGAGGCAGAAGCAGTCAAGGGAAGCTTAGGGTTAGGGTTAGGGTTACGGTGAGGGTTAGGGTACGGCTTAGGTTACGGGTTCGGGGAGGGGTTCGGGTAGGGCGTAGGGTATGGGTTAGGGTTAGGGTTAGGGTTAGTGTTAGGGTTAGGGCTCGGTTTAGGGTACGGGTTAGGATTAGGGTACGCGTTAGGGAAGGGTAGGGGTTAGGGTTAGGGTACGCGTTAGGGTGAGGGTAGTTATTAAACCTCTCCCTCTCTCTAGATACCCCTTAGCACGTAAAGGAATATTATTTGGGGGTCCAGCCATGGAGAAGAGTTTAGACACTAGGAGAAGATAAGGAACACACCCATTATCAAGAAATCACATTAGGATTCTCTTTGTAACCTGTTCCTTAAAACACTAGTGCTTAGGAAATCTATTGGAGGCAGAAGCAGTCAAGGGTAGCTTAGGGTTAGGGTTAGGGTTAGGGTGAGGGTTAGGGTACGGCTTAGGGTACGGGTTCGGGGAGGGGTTCGGGTAGGGCGTAGGGTATGGGTTAGGGTTAGGGTTAGGGCTAGTGTTAGGGTTAGGGCTCGGTTTAGGCTACGGGTTAGGATTAGGGTACGCGTTCGGGTTAGGGTAGGGGTTAGGGTTAGGGTACGCATTAGGGTGAGGGTAGTTATTAAACCTATCCCACTCTCTAGATACCCCTTAGCACGTAAAGGAATATTATTTGCGGGTCCAGCCATGGAGAAGAGTTTAGACACTAGGAGAAGATAAGGAACACACCCATTATCACGAAATCACATTAGGATTCTCTTTTTAACCTGTTCCTTAAAACACTAGTGCTTAGGAAATCTATTGGAGGCAGAAGCCGTCAAGGGTAGCTTAGGGCTAGTGTTAGGGTTAGGGTGAAGGTTAGGGTACGGCTTAGGGTACGGGTTCGGGGAGGGTTTTGGGTAGGGCGTAGGGTATGGTTTAGGGTTAGGGTTAGGGCTAGTGTTAGGGTTAGGGCTCGGTTTAGGGTACGGTTTAGGATTAGGGTACGCGTTAGGGTTAGGGTAGGGGTTAGGGTTAGGGTACGCATTAGGGTGAGGGTAGTTATTAAACCTATCCCACTCTCTAGATACCCCTTAGCACGTAAAGGAATATTATTTGGGGGTCCAGCCATGGAGAAGAGTTTAGACACGAGGAGAAGATAAGGAACACACCCATTATCAAGAAATCACATTAGGATTCTCCTTTTAACCTGTTCCTTAAAACACTAGTGCCTAGGAAATCTATTGGAGGCAGAAGCAGTCAAGGGTAGCGTAGGGTTAGGGTTAGGGTTAGGGTGAGGTTTAGGGTACGGCTTAGGGTACGGGTTTGGGGAGGGGTTCGGGTAGGGCGTAGGGTATGGGTTAGGGCTAGTGTTAGGGTTAGGGCTCGGTTTAGGGTACGGGTTAGGATTAGGGTACACGTTAGGGTTAGGGTAGGGGTTAGGGTTAGGGTACGCATTAGGGTGAGGGTAGTTATTAAACCTATCCCACTCTCTAGATACCCCTTAGCACGTAAAGGAATATTATTTGGGGGTCCAGCCATGGAGAAGAGTTTAGACACGAGGAGAAGATAAGGAACACACCCATTATCAAGAAATCACATTAGGATTCTCTTTTTAACCTGTTCCTTAAAACACTAGTGCTTAGGAAATCTATTGGAGGCAGAAGCAGTCAAGGGTAGCTTAGAGTTAGGGTTAGGGTTAGGGTGAGGGTTAGGGTAAGGCTTAGGGTACGGTTTCGGGGAGGGGTTCGGGTAGGGCGTAGGATATGTGTTAGGGTTAGGGTTAGGGTTAGTGTTAGGGTTAGGGCTCGGTTTAGGGTACGGGTTAGGATTAGGGTACGCGTTAGGGTTAGGGTAGGGATTAGGGTTAGGGTACGCGTTAGGGTGAGGGTAGTTATTAAACCTCACCCTCTCTCTAGATAACCCTTAGCACGTAAAGGAATAGTATTTGGGGGTCCAGCCATGGAGAAGGGTTTAGAAACTAGGAGAAGATAAGGAACACACCCATTATCACGAAATCACATTAGGATTCTCTTTTTAACCTGTTCCTTAAAACACTAGTGCTTAGGAAATCTATTGGAGGCAGAAGCAGTCAAGGGTAGCTTAGGGTTAGGGATAGGGTTAGGGTGAGGGTTAGGGAATGGCTTAGGTTACGGGTTCGGGGAGGGTTTCGGGTAGGGCGTAGGGTATGGGTTAGGGTTAGGGTTAGGGTTAGTGTTAGGGTTAGGGCTCGGTTTAGGGTATGGGTTAGGATTAGGGTACGCGTTAGTGTTAGGGTAGGGGTTAGGGTTAGGGTACGCGATAGGGTGAGGTTAGTTATTAAACCTATCCCACTCTCTAGATACCCCTTAGCACGTAAAGGAATATTATTTGGGGGTCCAGCCATGGAGAAGAGTTTAGACACTAGGAGAAGATAAGGAACACACCCATTATCAAGAAATCACATTAGGATTCTCTTTTTAACCTGTTCCTTAAAACACTAGTGCTTAGGAAATCTATTGGAGGCAGAAGCAGTCAAGGGTAGCTTAGGGTTAGGGTTAGGGTTAGGGTGAGGGTTAGGGTACGGCTTAGGGTACGGGTTCAGGGAGGGGTTCGGGTAGGGCGTAGGGTATGGGTTAGGGTTAGGGTTAGGGCTAGTGTTATGGTTAGGGCTCAGTTTAGGCTACGGGTTAGGATTAGGGTACGCGTTCGGGTTAGGGTAGGGGTTAGGGTTAGGGTACGCATTAGGGTGAGGGTAGTTATTAAACCTATCCCACTCTCTAGATACCCCTTAGCACGTAAAGGAATATTATTTGGGGGTCCAGCCATGGAGAAGAGTTTAGACACTAGGAGAAGATAAGGAACACACCCATTATCACGAAATCACATTAGGATTCTCTTTTTAACCTGTTCCTTAAAACACTAGTGCTTAGGAAATCTATTGGAGGCAGAAGCCGTCAAGGGTAGCTTAGGGCTAGGGTTAGGGTTAGGGTGAGGGTTAGGGTACGGCTTAGGGTACGGGTTCGGGGAGGGTTTTGGGTAGGGCGTAGGGTATGTTTTAGGGTTAGGATTAGGGCTAGTGTTAGGGTTAGGGCTCGGTTTAGGGTACTGGTTAGGATTAGGGTACGCGTTAGGGTTAGGGTAGGGGTTAGGGTTAGGGTACGCGTTAGGGTGAGGGTAGTTATTAAACCTATCCCACTCTCTAGATACCCCTTAGCACGTAAAGGAATATTATTTGGTGGTCCAGCCATGGAGAAGAGTTTAGACACGAGGAGAAGATAAGGAACACACCCATTATCAAGAAATCACATTAGTATTCTCTTTTTAACCTGTTCCTTAAAACACTAGTGCTTAGGAAATCTATTGGAGGCAGAAGCAGTCAAGGGTAGCGTAGGGTTAGGGTTAGGGTTAGGGTGAGGGTTAGGGTACGGCTTAGGGTACGGGTTCGGGGAGGGGTTCGGGTAGGGCGTAGGGTATGGGTTAGGGCTAATATTAGGGTTAGGGCTCGGTTTAGGGTACGGGTTAGGATTAGGGTAAACGTTAGGGTTAGGGTAGGGGTTAGGGTTAGGGTACGCATTAGGGTGAGGGTAGTTATTAAACCTATCCCACTCTCTAGATACCCCTTAGCACGTAAAGGAATATTATTTGGGGGTCCAGCCATGGAGAAGAGTTTAGACACGAGGAGAAGATAAGGAACACACCCATTATCACGAAATCACATTAGGATTCTCTTTTTAACCTGTTCCTTAAAACACTAGTGCTTAGGAAATCTATTGGAGGCAGAAGCCGTCAAGGGTAGCTTAGGGCTAGGGTTAGGGGTTAGGGTGAGGGTTAGGGTACGGCTTAGGGTACGGGTTCGGGGAGGGTTTTGGGTAGGGCGTAGGGTATGGTTTAGGGTTAGGATTAGGGCTAGTGTTAGGGTTAGGGCTCGGTTTAGGGTACGGGTTACGATTAGGGTACGCGTTAGGGTTAGGGTAGGGGTTAGGGTTAGGGTACGCGTTAGGGTGAGGGTAGTTATTAAACCTATCCCACTCTCTAGATACCCCTTAGCACGTAAAGGAATATTATTTGGTAGTCCAGCCATGGAGAAGAGTTTAGACACGAGGAGAAGATAAGGAACACAGCCATTATCAAGAAATCACATTAGTATTCTCTTTTTAACCTGTTCCTTAAAACACTAGTGCTTAGGAAATCTAATGGAGGCAGAAGCAGTCAAGGGTAGCGTAGGGTTAGGGTTAGGGTTAGGGTGAGGGTTAGGGTACGGCTTAGGGTACGGGTTCGGGGAGGGGTTCGGGTAGGGGCGTAGGGTATGGGTTAGGGCTAATGTTAGGGTTAGGGCTCGGTTTAGGGTACGGGTTAGGATTAGGGTAAACGTTAGGGTTAGAGTAGGGGTTAGGGTTAGGGTACGCATTAGGGTGAGGGTAGTTATTAAACCTATCCCACTCTCTAGATACCCCTTAGCACGTAAAGGAATATTATTTGGGAGTCCAGCCATGGAGAAGAGTTTAGACACGAGGAGAAGATAAGGAACACACCCATTATCAAGAAATCACATTAGGATTCTCTTTTTAACCTGTTCCTTAAAACACTAGTGCTTAGGAAATCTATTGGAGGCAGAATCAGTCAAGGGTAGCTTAGAGTTAGGGATAGGGTTAGGGTGAGGGTTAGGGAATAGCTTAGGTTACGGGTTCGGGGAGGTTTTCGGGTAGGGCGTAGGGTATGGGTTAGGGTTAGGGTTAGGGTTAGTGTTAGGGTTAGGGCTCGGTTTAGGGTACGGGTTAGGATTAGGGTACGCGTTAGTGTTAGGGTAGGGTTAGGGTTAGGGTACGCGATAGGGTGAGGTTAGTTATTAAACCTATCCCACTCTCTAGATACCCCTTAGCACGTAAAGGAATATTATTTGGGGGTCCAGCCATGGAGAAGAGTTTAGACACTAGGAGAAGATAAGGAACACACCCATTATCAAGAAATCACATTAGGATTCTCTTTTTAACCTGTTCCTTAAAACACTAGTGCTTAGGAAATCTATTGGAGGCAGAAGCAGTCAAGGGTAGCTGAGGGTTAGGGTTAGGTTTAGGGTGAGGGTTAGGGTACGGCTTAGGGTACGGGTTCGGGGAGGGGTTCGGGTAGGGCGTAGGGTATGGGTTAGGGTTAGGGTTAGGGCTAGTGTTAGGGTTAGGGCTCGGTTTAGGCTACAGGTTAGGATTAGGGTACGCGTTAGAGTTAGGTTAGGGGTTAGGGTTAGGGTATGCATTAGGGTGAGGTTAGTTATTAAACCTATCCCACTCTCTAGATACCCCTTAGCACGTAAAGGAATATTATTTGGGGGTCCAGCCATGGAGAAGAGTTTAGACACTAGGAGAAGATAAGGAACACAGCCATTATCACGAAATCACATTAGGATTCTCTTTTTAACCTGTTCCTTAAAACACTAGTGCTTAGGAAATCTATTGGAGGCAGAAGCCGTCAAGGATAGCTTAGGGCTAGGGTTAGGGTTAGGGTGAGGGTTAGGGTACGGCTTAGGGTACGGGTTCGGGGAGGGTTTCGGGTAGGGCGTAGGGTATGGGTTAGGGTTAGGGTTAGGGCTAGTGTAAGGGTTAGGGCTCGGTTTAGGCTACGGGTTAGGATTAGGGAACGCGTTAGGGTTAGGGTAGGGGTTAGGGTTAGGGTACGCATTAGGGTGAGGGTAGTTATTAAACCTATCCCACTCTCTAGATACCCCTTAGCACGTAAAGGAATATTATTTGGGGGTCCAGCCATGGAGAAGAGTTTAGACACGAGGAGAAGATAAGGAACACACCCATTATCAAGAAATCACATTAGGATTCTCTTTTTAACCTGTTCCTAAAAACACTAGTGCTTAGGAAATCTATTGGAGGCAGAAGCAGTCAAGGGAAGCTTAGGGTTAGGGTTAGGGTTACGGTGAGGGTTAGGGTACGGCTTAGGTTACGGGTTCGGGGAGGGGTTCGGGTAGGGCGTAGGGTATGGGTTAGGGTTAGGGTTAGGGTTAGTGTTAGGGTTAGGGCTCGGTTTAGGGTACGGGTTAGGATTAGGGTACGCATTAGGGTTAGGGTAGGGGTTAGGGTTAGGGTACGCGTTAAGGTGAGGGTAGTTATTAAACCTATCCCACTCTCAAGATACCCCTTAGCACGTAAAGGAATATTATTTGGGGGTCCAGCCATGGAGAAGAGTTTAGACACGAGGAGAAGATACGGAACACACCCATTATCAAGAAATCACATTAGGATTCTCTTTTTAACCTGTTCCTTAAAACACTAGTGCTTAGGAAATCTATTGGATGCAGAAGCAGTCAAGGGTAGCTTAGGGTTAGGGTTAGGGTTAGGGTGAGGATTAGGGTACGGCTTAGGGTACGGGTTCGGGTAGGGCGTAGGGTATGGGTTAGGTTTAGGGTTAGGGTTAGTGTTAGGGTTAGGGTTCGGTTTAGGGTACGGGTTAGGATTAGGGTACGCATTAGGGTTAGGGTAGGGGTTAGGGTTAGGGTACGCGTTAAGGTGAGGGTAGTTATTAAACCTATCCCACTCTCAAGATACCCCTTAGCACGTAAAGGAATATTATTTGGGGGTCCAGCCATGGAGAAGAGTTTAGACACGAGGAGAAGATACGGAACACACCCATTATCAAGAAATCACATTAGGATTCTCTTTGTAACCTGTTCCTTAAAACACTAGTGCTTAGGAAATCTATTGGAGGCAGAAGCAGTCAAGGGTAGCTTAGGGTTAGGGTTAGGGTTAGGGTGAGGGTTAGGGTACGGCTTAGGGTACGGGTTCGGGGAGGGGTTCGGGTAGGGCGTAGGGTATGGGTTAGGGTTAGGGTTAGGGCTAGTGTTAGGGTTAGGGCTCGGTTTAGGCTACGGGTTAGGATTAGGGTACGCGTTCGGGTTAGGGTAGGGGTTAGGGTTAGGGTACGCATTAGGGTGAGGGTAGTTATTAAACCTATCCCACTCTCTAGATACCCCTTAGCACGTAAAGGAATATTATTTGGGGGTCCAGCCATGGAGAAGAGTTTAGACACTAGGATAAGATAAGGAACACACCCATTATCACGAAATCACATTAGGATTCTCTTTTTAACCTGTTCCTTAAAACACTAGTGCTTAGGAAATCTATTGGCAGAAGCCGTCAAGGGTAGCTTAGGGCTAGGGTTAGGGTTAGGGTGAGGGTTAGGGTACGGCTTAGGGTACGGGTTCGGGGAGGGTTTTGGGTAGGGCGTAGGGTATGGTTTAGGGTTAGGATTAGGGCTAGTGTTAGGGTTAGGGCTCGGTTTAGGGTACGGTTTAGGATTAGGGTACGCGTTAGGGTTAGGGTAGGGGTTAGGGTTAGGGTACGCGTTAGGGTGAGGGTAGTTATTAAACCTATCCCACTCTCTAGATACCCCTTAGCACGTAAAGGAATATTATTTGGGGGTCCAGCCATGGAGAAGAGTTTAGACACGAGGAGAAGATAAGGAACACACCCATTATCAAGAAATCACATTAGGATTCTCTTTTTAACCTGTTCCTTAAAACACTAGTGCTTAGGAAATCTATTGGAGGCAGAAGCAGTCAAGGGTAGCGTAGGGTTAGGGTTAGGGTTAGGGTGAGGGTTAGGGTACGGCTTAGGGTACGGGTTCGGGGAGGGGTTCGGGTAGGGCGTAGGGTATGGGTTAGGGCTAGTGTTAGGGTTAGGGCTCGGTTTAGGCTACGGGTTAGGATTAGGGTACACGTTAGGGTTAGGGTAGGGGTTAGGGTTAGGGTACGCATTAGGGTGAGGGTAGTTATTAAACCTATCCCACTCTCTAGATACCCCTTAGCACGTAAAGGAATATTATTTGGGGGTCCAGCCATGGAGAAGAGTTTAGACACGAGGAGAAGATAAGGAACACACCCATTATCAAGAAATCACATTAGGATTCTCTTTTTAACCTGTTCCTTAAAACACTAGTGCTTAGGAAATCTATTGGAGGCAGAAGCAGTCAAGGGTAGCTTAGAGTTTGGGTTAGGGTTAGGGTGAGGGTTAGGGTAAGGCTTAGGGTACGGTTTCGGGGAGGGGTTCGGGTAGGGCGTAGGGTATGGGTTAGGGTTAGGGTTAGGGTTAGTGTTAGGGTTAGGGCTCGGTTTAGGGTACGGGTTAGGATTAGGGTACGCGTTAGGGTTAGGGTAGGGATTAGGGTTAGGGTACGCGTTAGGGTGAGGGGTAGTTATTAAACCTCACCCTCTCTCTAGATAACCCTTAGCACGTAAAGGAATAGTATTTGGGGGTCCAGCCATGGAGAAGGGTTTAGAAACTAGGAGAAGTTAAGGAACACACCCATTACCACGAAATCACATTAGGATTCTCTTTTTAACCTGTTCCTTAAAACACTAGTGCTTAGGAAATCTATTGGAGGCAGAAGCAGTCAAGGGTAGCTTAGGGTTCGGGTTAGGGTTAGGGTGAGGGTTAGGGTATGGCTTAGTGTACGGGTTCGGGGAGGGGTTCGGGTAGGGCGTAGGGTATGGGTTAGGGTTAGTGTTAGGGTTAGGACTCGGTTTAGGATATGGGTTAGGATTAGGGTACGCGTTAGGGTTAGGTAGGGTTTGGGTTAGGGTACGCGTTAGGGTGAGGGTAGTTATTAAACCTATCCCACTCTCTAGATACCCCTTAGCACGTAAAGGAATATTATTTGGGGGTCCAGCCATGGAGAAGAGTTTAGACACTAGGAGAAGATAAGGAACACACCCATTATCAAGAAATCACATTAGGATTCTCTTTTTAACCTGTTCCGTAAAACACTAGTGCTTAGGAAATCTATTGGAGGCAGAAGCAGTCAAGGGTAGCGTAGGGTTAGGGTTAGGGTTAGGGTGAGGGTTAGGTTACGGGTTAGGGTACGGGTTCGGGGAGGGGTTCGGGTAGGGGCGTAGGGTATGGGTTAGGGTTAGGGTTAGGGCTAGTGTTAGGGTTAGGGCTCGGTTTATGCTACGGGTTAGGATTAGGGTACGCGTTAGGGTTAGGGTAGGGTTTGGGTTAGGGTACGCGTTAGGGTGAGGGTAGTTATTAAACCTATCCCACTCTCTAGATACCCCTTAGCACGTAAAGGAATATTATTTGGGGGTCCAGCCATGGAGAAGAGTTTAGACACGAGGAGAAGATAAGGAACACACCCATTATCAAGAAATCACATTAGGATTCTCTTTTAACCTGTTCCTTAAAACACTAGTGCTTAGGAAATCTATTGGAGGCAGAAGCAGTCAAGGGTAGCTTAGGGTTAGGGTTAGGGTTACGGTGAGGGGTTAGGGAACGGCTTAGGGTACGGGTTCGGGGAGGGGTTCGGGTAGGGCGTAGGGTATGGGTTAGGGTTAGGGTTAGGGTTAGTGTTAGGGTTAGGGCTCGGTTTAGGGTACGGGTTAGGATTAGGGTACGCGTTAGGGTTAGGGTAGGGGTTAGGGTTAGGGTACGCGTTAGGGTGAGGGTAGTTATTAAACCTATCCCACTCTCTAGATACCCCTTAGCACGTAAAGGAATATTATTTGGGGGTCCAGCCATGGAGAAGAGTTTAGACACGAGGAGAAGATAAGGAACACACCCATTATCAAGAAATCACATTAGGATTCTCTTTTTAACCTGTTCCTTAAAACACTAGTGCTTAGGAAATCTATTGGAGGCAGAAGCAGTCAAGGGTAGCGTACGGTTAGGGTTAGGGTTAGGGTGAGGGTTAGGGGTACGGCTTAGGGTACGGGTTCGGGGAGGGGTTCGGGTAGGGCGTAGGGTATGGGTTAGGGCTAGTGTTAGGGTTAGGGCTCGGTTTAGGGTACGGGTTAGGATTAGGGTACGCGTTAGGGTTAGGGTAGGGGTTAGGGTTAGGGTACGCATTAGGGTGAGGGTAGTTATTAAACCTATCCCACTCTCTAGATACCCCTTAGCACGTAAAGGAATATTATTTGGGGGTCCAGCCATGGAGAAGAGTTTAGACACGAGGAGAAGATAAGGAACACACCCATTATCAAGAAATCACATTAGGATTCTCTTTTTAACCTGTTCCTTAAAACACTAGTGCTTAGGAAATCTATTGGAGGCAGAATCAGTCAAGGGTAGCTTAGAGTTAGGGATAGGGTTAGGGTGAGGGTTAGGGAATAGCTTAGGTTACGGGTTCGGGGAGGTTTTCGGGTAGGGCGTAGGGTATGGGTTACGGTTAGGGTTAGGGTTAGTGTTAGGGTTAGGGCTCGGTTTAGGGTACGGGTTAGGATTAGGGTACGCGTTAGTGTTAGGGTAGGGTTAGGGTTAGGGTACGCGATAGGGTGAGGTTAGTTATTAAACCTATCCCACTCTCTAGATACCCCTTAGCACGTAAAGGAATATTATTTGGGGGTCCAGCCATGGAGAAGAGTTTAGACACTAGGAGAAGATAAGGAACACACCCATTATCAAGAAATCACATTAGGATTCTCTTTTTAACCTGTTCCTTAAAACACTAGTGCTTAGGAAATCTATTGGAGGCAGAAGCAGTCAAGGGTAGCTTAGGGTTAGGGTTAGGTTTAGGGTGAGGGTTAGGGTACGGCTTAGGGTACGGGTTCGGTGAGGGGTTCGGGTAGGGCGTAGGGTATGGGTTAGGGTTAGGGTTAGGGCTAGTGTTAGGGTTAGGGCTCGGTTTAGGCTACGGTTTAGGATTAGGGTACGCGTTAGGGTTAGGTTAGGGGTTAGGGTTAGGGTATGCATTAGGGTGAGGTTAGTTATTAAACCTATCCCACTCTCTAGATACCCCTTAGCACGTAAAGGAATATTATTTGGGGGTCCAGCCATGGAGAAGAGTTTAGACACGAGGAGAAGATAAGGAACACACCCATTATCAAGAAATCACATTAGGATTCTCTTTTTAACCTGTTCCTTGAAACACTAGTGCTTAGGAAATCTATTGGAGGCAGAAGCAGTCAATAGGGTGAGGGTTAGGGTACGCTTAGGCTACGGGTTCGGGGAGGGGTTCGGGTAGGGCCGTAGGGTATGGGTTAGGGGTTAGGGTTAGGGCTAGTGTTAGGGTTAGGGCTCGGTTTAGGCTACGGGTTAGGATTAGGGTACGCGTTAGGGTTAGGGTAGGGGTTAGGGTTAGGGTACGCATTAGGGTGAGGGTAGTTATTAAACCTATCCCACTCTCTAGATTACCCCTTAGCACGTAAAGGAATATTATTTGGGGGTCCAGCCATGGAGAAGAGTTTAGACACGAGGAGAAGATAAGGAACACACCCATTATCAAGAAATCACATTAGGATTCTCTTTTTAACCTGTTCCTAAAAACACTAGTGCTTAGGAAATCTATTGGAGGCAGAAGCAGTCAAGGGAAGCTTAGGGTTAGGGTTAGGGTTACGGTGAGGGTTAGGGTACGGCTTAGGTTACGGGTTCGGGAGGGGTTTCGGGAGAGGTAGGGCGTAGGGTATGGGTTAGGGTTAGGGTTAGGGTTAGTGTTAGGTTAGGGCTCGGTTTAGGGTACGGGTTAGGATTAGGGTACGCGTTAGGGTTAGGTAGGGGTTAGGGTTAGGGTACGCGTTAGGGTGAGGGTAGTTATTAAACCTCTTCCCTCTCTCTAGATACCAATTAGCACGTAAAGGAATATTATTTGGGGGTCCAGCCATGGAGAAGAGTTTAGACTACTAGGAGAAGATAAGGAACACACCCATTATCAAGAAATCACATTAGGATTCTCTTTTTACCTGTTCCTTAAAACACTAGTGCTTAGGAAATCTATTGGAGGCAAAAGCAGTCAAGGTAGCTTAGGGTTAGGGTTAGGGTTAGGGTGAGGGTTAGGGTACGGCTTAGGGTACGGGTTCGGGGAGGGGTTCGGGGTAGGGCGTAGGGTATGGGGTTAGTGTTAGGGTTAGGGCTAGTGTTAGGGTTAGGGCTCGGTTTAGGCTACGGGTTAGGATTAGGGTACGCGTTCGGGTTAGGGTAGGGGTTAGGGTTAGGGTACGCATTAGGGTGAGGGTAGTTATTAAACCTACTCCCACTCTCTAGATACCCCTTAGCACGTAAAGGAATATTATTTGGGGGTGTCCAGCCATGGAGAAGAGTTTAGACACTAGGAGAAGATAAAGGAACACACCCATTATCACGAAATCACATTAGGATTCTCTTTTAACCTGTTCCTTAAAACACTAGTGCTTAGGAAAATCTATTGGCAGAAGCCCGTCAAGGGTAGCTTAGGAGCTAGGGTTAGGGTTAGGGTGAGGGGTTAGGGTACGGCTTAGGGGTACGGGTTCGGGGAGGGTTTTGAGGTAGGGCGTAGGGTATGGTTTAGGGTTAGGATTAGGGCTAGTGTTAGGGTTAGGGCTCGGTTTAGGGTACGGTTTAGGATTAGGGTACGCGTCTAGGGTTAGGGTAGGGGTTTAGGGTTAGGGTACGCGTTAGGGTAGAGGGTAGTTATTAAAACCTATCCCACTCTCTAGATACCCCTTAGCACGTAAAGGAATATTATTTGGGGGTCCAGCCATGGAGAAAGAGTTTAGACACGAGGAGAGAAGATAAGAACACACCTCATTATCAAGAAATCACATTAGGATTCTCTTTTTAAGCCTGTTCCTTAAAACACTAGTGCTTAGGAAATCTATTGGAGGCAGAAGCAGTCAAGGGGTAGCGTCTAGGGTTAGGGTTAGGGTTAGGGTGAGGGTTAGGGTACGGCTTAGGGTACGGGTTCGGGGAGGGGTTCGGGTAGGGCGTAGGGTATTGGTTAGGGCTAGTGTTAGGGTTAGGGCTCGGTTTAGGGTACGGGTTAGGATTAGGGTACACGTTAGGGTTAGGGTAGGGTTAGGGTTAGGGTACGCATTAGGGTGAGGGTAGTTATTAAACCTATCCCACTCTCTAGATACCACTTAGCACGTAAAGGTATATTATTTGGGGGTCCAGCCATGGAGAAGAGTTTAGACACGAGGAGAAGATAAGGAACACACCCATTATCAAGAAATCACATTAGGATTTCTCTTTTAACCTGTTCCTTAAATCACTAGTGCTTAGGAAATCTATTGGAGGCAGAAGCAGTCAAGGGTAGCTTAGGGTTCGGGGTAGGGTTAGGGTGAGGGTTAGGGTAAGGCTTAGGTACGGTTTCGGGGAGGGTTTCGGGTAGGGCTTAGGGTATGGGTTAGGGTTAGGGTTAGGGTTAGTGTTAGGGTTAGGGCTCGGTTTAGGGTACGGGTTAGGATTAGGGTACGCGTTAGGGTTAGGTTAGGGATTAGGGTTAGGGTACGCGTTAGGGTGAGGGTAGTTATTAAACCTCACCCTCTCTCTAGATAACCCTTAGCACGTAAAGGAATAGTATTTGGGGGTCCAGCCACGGAGAAGGGTTTAGAAACTAGGAGAAGTTAAGGAACACACCCTTACCACCACGAAATCACATTAGGATTCTCTTTTTTAACCTGTTCCTTAAAACACTAGTGCTTAGGAAATCTATTGGAGGCAGAAGCAGTCAAGGGTAGCTTAGGGTTCGGGTTAGGGTTAGGGTGAGGGTTAGGGTATGGCTTAGTGTACGGGTTCGGGGAGGGGTTCGGGATAGGGCGTAAGGGTATGGGTTAGGGTTAGTGTTAGGGTTAGGACTCGGTTTAGGATATGGGTTAGGATTAGGGTACGCGTTAGGGTTATGGTAGGGTTTGGGTTAGGGTACGCGTTAGGGTGAGGGTAGTTATTAAACCTATCACACTCTCTAGATACCCCTTAGCACGTAAAGGAATATTATTTGGGGGTCCAGCCATGGAGAAGAGTTTAGACACTAGGAGAAGATAAGGAACACACCCATTATCAAGAAATCACATTAGGATTCTCTTTTTAACCTGTTCCGTAAAACACTAGTGCTTAGGAAATCTATTGGAGGCAGAAGCAGTCAAGGGTAGCGTAGGGTTAGGGTTAGGGTTAGGGTGAGGGTTAGGTTACGGGTTAGGGTACGGGTTCGGGGAGGGGTTCGGGTAGGGCGTAGGGTATGGGTTAGGGTTAGGGTTAGGGCTAGTGTTAGGGTTAGGGCTCGGTTTATGCTACGGGTTAGGATTAGGGTACGCGTTAGGGTTAGGGTAGGGTTTGGGTTAGGGTACGCGTTAGGGTGAGGGTAGTTATTAAACCTATCCCACTCTCTAGATACCCCTTAGCACGTAAAGGAATATTATTTGGGGGTCCAGCCATGGAGAAGAGTTTAGACACGAGGAGAAGATAAGGAACACACCCATTATCAAGAAATCACATTAGGATTCTCTTTTTAAACTGTTCCTTAAAACACTAGTGCTTAGGAAATCTATTGGAGGCAGAAGCAGTCAAGGGTAGCTTAGGGTTAGGGTTAGGGTTACGGTGAGGGTTAGGGAACGGCTTAGGGTACGGGTTCGGGGAGGGGTTCGGGTAGGGCGTAGGGTATGGGTTAGGGTTAGGGTTAGGGTTAGTGTTAGGGTTAGGGCTCGGTTTAGGGTACGGGTTAGGATTAGGGTACGCGTTAGGGTTAGGGTAGGGGTTAGGGTTAGGGTACGCGTTAGGGTGAGGGTAGTTATTAAACCTATCCCACTCTCTAGATACCCCTTAGCACGTAAAGGAATATTATTTGGGGGTCCAGCCATGGAGAAGAGTTTAGACACGAGGAGAAGATAAGGAACACACCCATTATCAAGAAATCACATTAGGATTCTCTTTTTAACCTGTTCCTTAAAACACTAGTGCTTAGGAAATCTATTGGAGGCAGAAGCAGTCAAGGTTAGCGTACGGTTAGGGTTAGGGTTAGGGTGAGGGTTAGGGTACGGCTTAGGGTACGGGTTCGGGGAGGGGTTCGGGTAGGGCGTAGGGTATGGGTTAGGGCTAGTGTTAGGGTTAGGGCTCGGTTTAGGGTACGGGTTAGGATTAGGGTACGCGTTAGGGTTAGGGTAGGTGTTAGGGTTAGGGTACGCATTAGGGTGAGGGTAGTTATTAAACCTATCCCACTCTCTAGATACCCCTTAGCACGTAAAGGAATATTATTTGGGGGTCCAGCCATGGAGAAGAGTTTAGACACTAGGAGAAGATAAGGAACACACCCATTATCACGAAATCACATTAGGATTCTCTTTTTAACCTGTTCCTTAAAACACTAGTGCTTAGGAAATCTATTGGAGGCAGAAGCCGTCAAGGGTAGCTTAGGGCTAGGGTTAGGGTTAGGGTGAGGGTTAGGGTACGGCTTAGGGTACGGGTTCGGGGAGGGTTTTGGGTAGGGCGTAGGGTATGGTTTAGGGTTAGGATTAGGGCTAGTGTTAGGGTTAGGGCTCGGTTTAGGGTACGGTTTAGGATTAGGGTACGCGTTAGGGTTAGGGTAGGGGTTAGGGTTAGGGTACGCGTTAGGGTGAGGGTAGTTATTAAACCTATCCCACTCTCTAGATACCCCTTAGCACGTAAAGGAATATTATTTGGGGGTCCAGCCATGGAGAAGAGTTTAGACACGAGGAGAAGATAAGGAACACCCCCATTATCAAGAAATCACATTAGGATTCTCTTTTTAACCTGTTCCTTAAAACACTAGTGCTTAGGAAATCTATTGGAGGCAGAAGCAGTCAAGGGTAGCTTAGGGCTAGGGTTAGGGTTACGGTGAGGGTTAGGGTACGGCTTAGGTTACGGGTTCGGGGAGGGGTTCGGGTAGGGCGTAGGGTATGGGTTAGGGTTAGGGTTAGGGTTAGTGTTAGGGTTAGGGCTCTGTTTAGGTTACGGGTTAGGATTAGGGTACGCGTTAGGGTTAGGGTAGGGGTTAGGGTTAGGGTACGCGTTAGGGTGAGGGTAGTTATTAAACCTCTCCCTCTCTCTAGATACCCCTTAGCACGTAAAGGAATATTATTTGGGGGTCCAGCCATGGAGAAGAGTTTAGACACTAGGAGAAGATAAGGAACACACCCATTATCAAGAAATCACATTAGGATTCTCTTTGTAACCTGTTCCTTAAAACACTAGTGCTTAGGAAATCTATTGGAGGCAGAAGCAGTCAAGGGTAGCTTAGTGTTAGGGATAGGGTTAGGGTGAGGGTTAGGGAATGGCTTTGGTTACGGGTTCGGTGAGGGTTTCGGGTAGGGCGTAGGGTATGGGTTAGGGTTAGGGTTAGGGTTAGTGTTAGGGTTAGGGCTCGGTTTAGGGTACGGGTTAGGATTAGGGTACGCGTTAGTGTTAGGGTAGGGGTTAGGGTTAGGGTACGCGATAGGGTGAGGTTAGTTATTAAACCTATCCCACTCTCTAGATACCCCTTAGCACGTAAAGGAATATTGTTGGGGGGCCAGCCATGGAGAAGAGTTTAGACACTAGGAGAAGATAAGGAACACACGCATTATCAAGAAATCACATTAGGATTCTCTTTTTAACCTGTTCCTTAAAACACTAGTGCTTAGGAAATCTGTTGGAGACAGAAGCCGTCAAGGGTAGCTTAGGGCTAGGGTTAGGGTTAGGGTGAGGGTTAGGGTACGGCTTAGGGTACGGGTTCAGGGAGGGGTTCGGGTAGGGCGTAGGGTATGGGTTAGGGTTAGGGTTCGGGTTAGTGTTAGGGTTAGGGCTCGGTTTAGGGTACGGGTTAGGATTAGGGTACGCGTTAGTGTTAGGGTAGGGGTTAGGGTTAGGGTACGCGTTAGGGTGAGGGTAGTTATTAAACCTATCCCACTCTCTAGATACCTCTTAGCACGTAAAGAAAAATTATTTGGGGGTCCAGCCATGGAGAAGAGTTTAGACACGAGGAGAAGATAAGGAACACACCCATTATCAAGAAATCACATTAGGATTCTCTTTTTAACCTGTTCCTTAAAACACTAGTGCTTAGGAAGTCTATTGGAGGCAGAAGC
This sequence comes from Balaenoptera acutorostrata, assembly GCF_949987535.1. Lineage (NCBI taxonomy): Eukaryota > Metazoa > Chordata > Mammalia > Artiodactyla > Balaenopteridae > Balaenoptera > Balaenoptera acutorostrata. The sequence goes on along the minus strand of NW_026646256.1, from coordinate 93,027 downwards.
AGTCAAGGGTAGCTTAGGGTTAGGGTTAGGGTTAGGGTGATGGTTAGGGTACGGCTTAGGGTACGGGTTCGGGGAGGCCGTAGGGTATGGGTTAGGGTTAGGGTTAGGGTTAGGGTGAGGGTTAGGGTAAGGCTTAGGGTTCGGGTTCAGGGAGCGGTTCGGGTAGGGCGTAGGGTATTGGTTAGGGTTAGGGTTAGGGTTAGTGTTAGGGTTAGGGCTCGGTTTAGGGTACGGGTTAGGATTAGGGTACGCGTTAGGGTTAGGGTAGGGGTTAGGGTTAGGGTACGCGATAGGGTGAGGGTAGTTATTAAACCTATCCCACTCTCTAGATACCCTTAGCACGTAAAGGAATATTATTTGGGGGTCCAGCCATGGAGAAGAGTTTAGACACTAGGAGAAGATAAGGAACACACCCATTATCAAGAAATCACATTAGGATTCACTTTTTAACCTGTTCCTTAAAACACTGGTGCTTAGGAAATCTATTGGAGGCAGAAGCAGTCAAGGGTAGCTTAGGGTTAGGGTTAGGGTTAGATTGAGGTTTGGGGTACGGCTTAGGGTACGGGTTCGGGGAGGGGTTCGGGTAGGGTTTAGGGTATGGGTTAGGGTTAGGGTTAGTGTTAGGGTTAGGGCTCGGTTTAGGGTACGGGTTAGGATTAGGGTACACGTTAGGGTTAGGGTAGGGGTTAGGGTTAGGGTACGCGTTAGGGTGAGGGTAGTTATTAAACCTATCCCACTCTGTAGATACCCCTTAGCACGTAAAGGAATATTATTTGGGGGTCCAGCCATGGAGAAGAGTTTAGACACTAGGAGAAGATAAGGAACACACCCATTATCACGAAATCACATTAGGATTCCCTTTTAACCTGTTCCTTAAAACACTAGTGCTTAGGAAATCTATTGGAGGCAGAAGCAGTCAAGGGTATCTTACGGTTAGGGTTAGGGTTAGGGTGAGGGTTAGGGTACGGCTTAGGGTACGGGTTCGGGGAGGGGTTCGGGTAGGGCGTAGGGTATGTGTTAGGGTTAGGGTTAGCGTTAGTGTTTTGGTTACGGCTCGGTTTAGGGTACGGGTTAGGATTAGGGTACGCGTTAGTGTTAAGGTAGGGGTTAGGGTTAGGGTACGCGATAGGGTGAGGTTAGTTATTAAACCTATCCCACTCTGTAGATACCCCTTAGCACGTAAAGGAATATTATTTGGGGGTCCAGCTATGGAGAAGAGTTTAGACACTAGGAGAAGATAAGGAACACACCCATTATTAAGAAATCACAATATGATTCTCTTTTTAAACTGTTCCTTAAAACACTACTGCTTAGGAAATCTATTGGAGGCAGAAGCAGTCAAGGGTAGCTTAGGGTTAGGGTTAGGGTTAGTGTTAGGGTTAGGGCTCGGTTTAGGGTACGGGTTAGGATTAGGGTACGCGTTAGGGTTAGGGTAGGGGTTAGGGTTAGGGTACGCGATAGGGTGAGGGTAGTTATTAAACCTATCCCACTCTCTAGATTCCCCTTAGCACGTAAAGGAATATTATTTGGGGGTCCAGCCATGGAGAAGAGTTTAGACACTAGGAGAAGATAAGGAACACACCCATTATCAAGAAATCACATTAGGATTCTCTTTTTAAACTGTTCCTTAAAACACTAGTGCTTAGGAAATCTATTGGAGGCAGAAGCACTCAAGGGTAGCTTAGGGTTAGGGTTAGGGTTAAGGTGAGGGTTAGGGTACGGCTTAGGGTACGGGTTCGGGGAGGGGTTCGGGTAGGGTGTAGGGTATGGGTTAGGGTTAGGGTTAGGGCTAGTGTTAGGGTTGGGGCTCGGTTTAGGGTACGGGTTAGGAGTAGGGTACGCGTTAGGGTTAGGGTAGGGGTTAGGGTTAGGGTACGCGTTAGGGTGAGGGTAGTTATTAAACCTATCCCACTCTCTAGATACCCCTTAGCACGTAAAGGAATATTATTTGGGGGTCCAGCCATGGAGAAGAGTTTAGACACTAGGAGAAGATAAGGAACACACCCATTATCAAGAAATCACATTAGGATTCTCTTTTTAACCTGTTCCTTAAAACACTAGTGCTTAGGAAATCTATTGGAGGCAGAAGCAGTCAAGGGTAGCTTAGGGTTAGGGTTAGGGTTAGGGTGAGGGTTAGGGTACGGCTTAGGGTACGGGTTCGGGGAGGGGTTCGGGTAGGGCGTAGGATATGGGTTAGGGTTAGGGTTAGGGCTAGTGTTAGGGTTAGGGCTCGGTTTAGGATACGGGTTAGGATTAGGGTACGCGTTAGGGTTAGGGTAGGGATTAGGGTTAGGGTACGCGTTAGGGTGAGGGTAGTTATTAAACCTCTCCCTCTCTCTAGATACCCCTTAGCACGTAAAGGAATATTATTTGGGGGTCCAGCCATGGAGAAGACTTTAGACACTAGGAGAAGATAAGGAACACACCCATTATCATGAAATCACATTAGGATTCTCTTTTTAACCTGTTCCTTAAAACACTAGTGCTTAGCAAATCTATTGGAGGCAGAAGCAATCAAGGGTAGCTTAGGGTTAGGGTTAGGGTTACGGTGAGGGTTAGGGTACGGCTTAGGTTACGGGTTCGGGGAGGGGTTCGGGTAGAGCGTAGGGTATGGGTTAGGGTTAGGGTTAGTGTTAGGGTTAGGGCTCGGTTTAGGGTACGGGTTAGGGTTAGGGTACGCGTTAGGGTGAGGGTAGTTATTAAACCTATCCCACTCTGTACATACCCCTTAGCACGTAAAGGAATATTATTTGGGGGTCCAGCCATGGAGAAGAGTTTAGACACTAGGAGAAGATAAGGAACACACCCATTATCACAAATCACTTTAGGATTCTCTTTTTAACCTGTTCCTTAAAACACTAGTGCTTAGGAAATCTATTGGAGGCAGAAGCAGTCAAGGGTAGCTTAGGTTTAGGGTTAGGGTTAGGGTGAGGGTTAGGGTACGGCTTAGGGTACGGGTTCGGGGAGGGGTTCGGGTAGGGCGTAGGGTATGAGATAGGGTTAGGGTTAGGGTTAGTGTTTTGGTTACGGCTCGGTTTAGGGTACGGGTTAGGATTAGGGTACGCGTTAGTGTTAAGGTAGGGGTTAGGGTTAGGCTTCGCGATAGGGTGAGGTTAGTTATTAAACCTATCCCACACTCTAGATACCCCTTAGCACGTAAAGGAATATTATTTGGGGGTCCAGCTATGGAGAAGAGTTTAGACACTAGGAGAAGATAAGGAACACACCCATTATCAAGAAATCACAATATGATTCTCTTTTTAAACTGTTCCTTAAAACACTACTGCTTAGGAAATCTATTGGAGGCAGAAGCAGTCAAGGGTAGCTTAGGGTTAGGGTTAGGGTTAGTGTTAGGGTTAGGGCTCGGTTTAGGGTACGGGTTAGGATTAGGGTACGCGTTAGGGTTAGGGTAGGGGTTAGGGTTAGTGTACGCGATAGGGTGAGGGTAGTTATTAAACCTATCCCACTCTCTAGATACCCCTTAGCACGTAAAGGAATATTATTTGGGGGTCCAGCCATGGAGAAGAGTTTAGACACTAGGAGAAGATAAGGAACACACCCATTATCAAGAAATCACATTAGGATTCTCTTTTTAACCTGTCCCTTAAAACACTAGTGCTTAGGAAATCTATTGGAGGCAGAAGCAGTCAAGGGTACCTTAGGGTTAGGGTTAGGGTTAGATTGAGGGTTAGGGTACGGCTTAGGGTACGGGTTCGGGGAGGGGTTCGTGTAGGGCGTAGGGTATGGGTTAGGGTTAGGGTTAGGGTTAGTGTTAGGGTTAGGGCTCGGTTTAGGTTATGGGTTTGGATTAGGGTACGCGTTAGTGTTAGGGTAGTTGTTAGGGTTAGGGTACGTGATAGGGTGAGGTTAGTTATTAAACCTATCCCACTCTCTATTTACCCCTTAGCACGTAAAGGAATATTATTTGGGGGTCCAGCCATGGAGAAGAATTTAGACACTAGGAGAAGATAAGGAACACACCCATTATCAAAAAATTACATTAGGATTCTCTTTTTAACCTGTTCCTTAAAACACTAGTGCTTAGGAAATCTATTGGAGGCAGAAGCAGTCAAGAGTAGCGTAGGGTTAGGGTTAGGGTTAGGGTGAGGGTTAGGGTACGGCTTAGGGTACGGGTTCGGGGAGGGGTTCGGGTAGGGCGTAGGGTATGGTTTAGGGTTAGGGTTAGGGCTAGTGTTAGGGTTAGGGCTCGGTTTAGGGTACGGGTTAGGATTAGGGTACGCGTTAGGGTTAGGGTAGGTGTTAGGGTTAGGGTACGCATTAGGGTGAGGGTAGTTATTAAACCTATCCCACTCTCTAGATACCCCTTAGCACGTAAAGGAATATTATTTGGGGGTCCAGCCATGGAGAAGAGTTTAGACACTAGGAGAAGATAAGGAACACACCCATTATCACGAAATCACATTAGGATTCTCTTTTTAACCTGTTCCTTAAAACACTAGTGCTTAGGAAATCTATTGGAGGCAGAAGCCGTCAAGGGTAGCTTAGGGCTAGGGTTAGGGTTAGGGTGAGGGTTAGGGTACGGCTTAGGGTACGGGTTCGGGGAGGGTTTTGGGTAGGGCGTAGGGTATGGTTTAGGGTTAGGATTAGGGCTAGTGTTAGGGTTAGGGCTCGGTTTAGGGTACGGTTTAGGATTAGGGTACGCGTTAGGGTTAGGGTAGGGGTTAGGGTTAGGGTACGCGTTAGGGTGAGGGTAGTTATTAAACCTATCCCACTCTCTAGATACCCCTTAGCACGTAAAGGAATATTATTTGGGGGTCCAGCCATGGAGAAGAGTTTAGACACGAGGAGAAGATAAGGAACACCCCCATTATCAAGAAATCACATTAGGATTCTCTTTTTAACCTGTTCCTTAAAACACTAGTGCTTAGGAAATCTATTGGAGGCAGAAGCAGTCAAGGGTAGCTTAGGGCTAGGGTTAGGGTTACGGTGAGGGTTAGGGTACGGCTTAGGTTACGGGTTCGGGGAGGGGTTCGGGTAGGGCGTAGGGTATGGGTTAGGGTTAGGGTTAGGGTTAGTGTTAGGGTTAGGGCTCTGTTTAGGTTACGGGTTAGGATTAGGGTACGCGTTAGGGTTAGGGTAGGGGTTAGGGTTAGGGTACGCGTTAGGGTGAGGGTAGTTATTAAACCTCTCCCTCTCTCTAGATACCCCTTAGCACGTAAAGGAATATTATTTGGGGGTCCAGCCATGGAGAAGAGTTTAGACACTAGGAGAAGATAAGGAACACACCCATTATCAAGAAATCACATTAGGATTCTCTTTGTAACCTGTTCCTTAAAACACTAGTGCTTAGGAAATCTATTGGAGGCAGAAGCAGTCAAGGGTAGCTTAGTGTTAGGGATAGGGTTAGGGTGAGGGTTAGGGAATGGCTTTGGTTACGGGTTCGGTGAGGGTTTCGGGTAGGGCGTAGGGTATGGGTTAGGGTTAGGGTTAGGGTTAGTGTTAGGGTTAGGGCTCGGTTTAGGGTACGGGTTAGGATTAGGGTACGCGTTAGTGTTAGGGTAGGGGTTAGGGTTAGGGTACGCGATAGGGTGAGGTTAGTTATTAAACCTATCCCACTCTCTAGATACCCCTTAGCACGTAAAGGAATATTATTGGGGGGCCAGCCATGGAGAAGAGTTTAGACACTAGGAGAAGATAAGGAACACACGCATTATCAAGAAATCACATTAGGATTCTCTTTTTAACCTGTTCCTTAAAACACTAGTGCTTAGGAAATCTGTTGGAGACAGAAGCCGTCAAGGGTAGCTTAGGGCTAGGGTTAGGGTTAGGGTGAGGGTTAGGGTACGGCTTAGGGTACGGGTTCAGGGAGGGGTTCGGGTAGGGCGTAGGGTATGGGTTAGGGTTAGGGTTCGGGTTAGTGTTAGGGTTAGGGCTCGGTTTAGGGTACGGGTTAGGATTAGGGTACGCGTTAGTGTTAGGGTAGGGGTTAGGGTTAGGGTACGCGTTAGGGTGAGGGTACTTATTAAACCTATCCCACTCTCTAGATACCTCTTAGCACGTAAAGAAAAATTATTTGGGGGTCCAGCCATGGAGAAGAGTTTAGACACGAGGAGAAGATAAGGAACACACCCATTATCAAGAAATCACATTAGGATTCTCTTTTTAACCTGTTCCTTAAAACACTAGTGCTTAGGAAGTCTATTGGAGGCAGAAGCAGTCAAGGGTAGCTTAGGGTTAGGGTTAGGGTTAGGGTGATGGTTAGGGTACGGCTTAGGGTACGGGTTCGGGGAGGCCGTAGGGTATGGGTTAGGGTTAGGGTTAGGGTTAGGGTGAGGGTTAGGGTAAGGCTTAGGGTTCGGGTTCAGGGAGCGGTTCGGGTAGGGCGTAGGGTATTGGTTAGGGTTAGGGTTAGGGTTAGTGTTAGGGTTAGGGCTCGGTTTAGGGTACGGGTTAGGATTAGGGTACGCGTTAGGGTTAGGGTAGGGGTTAGGGTTAGGGTACGCGATAGGGTGAGGGTAGTTATTAAACCTATCCCACTCTCTAGATACCCTTAGCACGTAAAGGAATATTATTTGGGGGTCCAGCCATGGAGAAGAGTTTAGACACTAGGAGAAGATAAGGAACACACCCATTATCAAGAAATCACATTAGGATTCACTTTTTAACCTGTTCCTTAAAACACTGGTGCTTAGGAAATCTATTGGAGGCAGAAGCAGTCAAGGGTAGCTTAGGGTTAGGGTTAGGGTTAGATTGAGGTTTGGGGTACGGCTTAGGGTACGGGTTCGGGGAGGGGTTCGGGTAGGGTTTAGGGTATGGGTTAGGGTTAGGGTTAGTGTTAGGGTTAGGGCTCGGTTTAGGGTACGGGTTAGGATTAGGGTACGCGTTAGGGTTAGGGTAGGGGTTAGGGTTAGGGTACGCGTTAGGGTGAGGGTAGTTATTAAACCTATCCCACTCTGTAGATACCCCTTAGCACGTAAAGGAATATTATTTGGGGGTCCAGCCATGGAGAAGAGTTTAGACACTAGGAGAAGATAAGGAACACACCCATTATCACGAAATCACATTAGGATTCCCTTTTAACCTGTTCCTTAAAACACTAGTGCTTAGGAAATCTATTGGAGGCAGAAGCAGTCAAGGGTATCTTACGGTTAGGGTTAGGGTTAGGGTGAGGGTTAGGGTACGGCTTAGGGTACGGGTTCGGGGAGGGGTTCGGGTAGGGCGTAGGGTATGTGTTAGGGTTAGGGTTAGCGTTAGTGTTTTGGTTACGGCTCGGTTTAGGGTACGGGTTAGGATTAGGGTACGCGTTAGTGTTAAGGTAGGGGTTAGGGTTAGGGTACGCGATAGGGTGAGGTTAGTTATTAAACCTATCCCACTCTGTAGATACCCCTTAGCACGTAAAGGAATATTATTTGGGGGTCCAGCTATGGAGAAGAGTTTAGACACTAGGAGAAGATAAGGAACACACCCATTATTAAGAAATCACAATATGATTCTCTTTTTAAACTGTTCCTTAAAACACTACTGCTTAGGAAATCTATTGGAGGCAGAAGCAGTCAAGGGTAGCTTAGGGTTAGGGTTAGGGTTAGTGTTAGGGTTAGGGCTCGGTTTAGGGTACGGGTTAGGATTAGGGTACGCGTTAGGGTTAGGGTAGGGGTTAGGGTTAGGGTACGCGATAGGGTGAGGGTAGTTATTAAACCTATCCCACTCTCTAGATTCCCCTTAGCACGTAAAGGAATATTATTTGGGGGTCCAGCCATGGAGAAGAGTTTAGACACTAGGAGAAGATAAGGAACACACCCATTATCAAGAAATCACATTAGGATTCTCTTTTTAAACTGTTCCTTAAAACACTAGTGCTTAGGAAATCTATTGGAGGCAGAAGCACTCAAGGGTAGCTTAGGGTTAGGGTTAGGGTTAAGGTGAGGGTTAGGGTACGGCTTAGGGTACGGGTTCGGGGAGGGGTTCGGGTAGGGTGTAGGGTATGGGTTAGGGTTAGGGTTAGGGCTAGTGTTAGGGTTGGGGCTCGGTTTAGGGTACGGGTTAGGAGTAGGGTACGCGTTAGGGTTAGGGTAGGGGTTAGGGTTAGGGTACGCGTTAGGGTGAGGGTAGTTATTAAACCTATCCCACTCTCTAGATACCCCTTAGCACGTAAAGGAATATTATTTGGGGGTCCAGCCATGGAGAAGAGTTTAGACACTAGGAGAAGATAAGGAACACACCCATTATCAAGAAATCACATTAGGATTCTCTTTTTAACCTGTTCCTTAAAACACTAGTGCTTAGGAAATCTATTGGAGGCAGAAGCAGTCAAGGGTAGCTTAGGGTTAGGGTTAGGGTTAGGGTGAGGGTTAGGGTACGGCTTAGGGTACGGGTTCGGGGAGGGGTTCGGGTAGGGCGTAGGATATGGGTTAGGGTTAGGGTTAGGGCTAGTGTTAGGGTTAGGGCTCGGTTTAGGATACGGGTTAGGATTAGGGTACGCGTTAGGGTTAGGGTAGGGATTAGGGTTAGGGTACGCGTTAGGGTGAGGGTAGTTATTAAACCTCTCCCTCTCTCTAGATACCCCTTAGCACGTAAAGGAATATTATTTGGGGGTCCAGCCATGGAGAAGACTTTAGACACTAGGAGAAGATAAGGAACACACCCATTATCATGAAATCACATTAGGATTCTCTTTTTAACCTGTTCCTTAAAACACTAGTGCTTAGCAAATCTATTGGAGGCAGAAGCAATCAAGGGTAGCTTAGGGTTAGGGTTAGGGTTACGGTGAGGGTTAGGGTACGGCTTAGGTTACGGGTTCGGGGAGGGGTTCGGGTAGAGCGTAGGGTATGGGTTAGGGTTAGGGTTAGTGTTAGGGTTAGGGCTCGGTTTAGGGTACGGGTTAGGATTAGGGTACGCGTTAGGGTTAGGGTAGGGGTTAGGGTTAGGGTACGCGTTAGGGTGAGGGTAGTTATTAAACCTATCCCACTCTGTACATACCCCTTAGCACGTAAAGGAATATTATTTGGGGGTCCAGCCATGGAGAAGAGTTTAGACACTAGGAGAAGATAAGGAACACACCCATTATCACAAATCACTTTAGGATTCTCTTTTTAACCTGTTCCTTAAAACACTAGTGCTTAGGAAATCTATTGGAGGCAGAAGCAGTCAAGGGTAGCTTAGGTTTAGGGTTAGGGTTAGGGTGAGGGTTAGGGTACGGCTTAGGGTACGGGTTCGGGGAGGGGTTCGGGTAGGGCGTAGGGTATGAGTTAGGGTTAGGGTTAGGGTTAGTGTTTTGGTTACGGCTCGGTTTAGGGTACGGGTTAGGATTAGGGTACGCGTTAGTGTTAAGGTAGGGGTTAGGGTTAGGCTTCGCGATAGGGTGAGGTTAGTTATTAAACCTATCCCACACTCTAGATACCCCTTAGCACGTAAAGGAATATTATTTGGGGGTCCAGCTATGGAGAAGAGTTTAGACACTAGGAGAAGATAAGGAACACACCCATTATCAAGAAATCACAATATGATTCTCTTTTTAAACTGTTCCTTAAAACACTACTGCTTAGGAAATCTATTGGAGGCAGAAGCAGTCAAGGGTAGCTTAGGGTTAGGGTTAGGGTTAGTGTTAGGGTTAGGGCTCGGTTTAGGGTACGGGTTAGGATTAGGGTACGCGTTAGGGTTAGGGTAGGGGTTAGGGTTAGTGTACGCGATAGGGTGAGGGTAGTTATTAAACCTATCCCACTCTCTAGATACCCCTTAGCACGTAAAGGAATATTATTTGGGGGTCCAGCCATGGAGAAGAGTTTAGACACTAGGAGAAGATAAGGAACACACCCATTATCAAGAAATCACATTAGGATTCTCTTTTTAACCTGTCCCTTAAAACACTAGTGCTTAGGAAATCTATTGGAGGCAGAAGCAGTCAAGGGTACCTTAGGGTTAGGGTTAGGGTTAGATTGAGGGTTAGGGTACGGCTTAGGGTACGGGTTCGGGGAGGGGTTCGTGTAGGGCGTAGGGTATGGGTTAGGGTTAGGGTTAGGGTTAGTGTTAGGGTTAGGGCTCGGTTTAGGTTATGGGTTTGGATTAGGGTACGCGTTAGTGTTAGGGTAGTTGTTAGGGTTAGGGTACGTGATAGGGTGAGGTTAGTTATTAAACCTATCCCACTCTCTATTTACCCCTTAGCACGTAAAGGAATATTATTTGGGGGTCCAGCCATGGAGAAGAATTTAGACACTAGGAGAAGATAAGGAACACACCCATTATCAAAAAATTACATTAGGATTCTCTTTTTAACCTGTTCCTTAAAACACTAGTGCTTAGGAAATCTATTGGAGGCAGAAGCAGTCAAGAGTAGCGTAGGGTTAGGGTTAGGGTTAGGGTGAGGGTTAGGGTACGGCTTAGGGTACGGGTTCGGGGAGGGGTTCGGGTAGGGCGTAGGGTATGGTTTAGGGTTAGGGTTAGGGCTAGTGTTAGGGTTAGGGCTCGGTTTAGGGTACGGGTTAGGATTAGGGTACGCGTTAGGGTTAGGGTAGGGGTTAGGGTTAGGGTACGCGTTAGGGTGAGGGTAGTTATTAAACCTATCCCACTCTCTAGATACCCCTTAGCACGTAACGGAATATTATTTGGGGGTCCAGCCATGGAGAAGAGTTTAGACACGAGGAGAAGATAAGGAACACACCCATTATCACGAAATCACATTAGGATTCTCTTTTTAACCTGTTCCTTAAAACACTAGTGCTTAGGAAATCTATTGGAGGCAGAAGCCGTCAAGGGTAGCTTAGGGCTAGGGTTAGGGTTAGGGTGAGGGTTAGGGTACGGCTTAGGGTACGGGTTCGGGGAGGGGTTCGGGTAGGGCGTAGGGTATGGGTTAGGGTTAGGGTTCGGGTTAGTGTTAGGGTTAGGGCTCGGTTTAGGGTACGGGTTAGGATTAGGGTACGCGTTAGTGTTAGGGTAGGGGTTAGGGTTAGGGTACGCATTAGGCTGAGGGTAGTTATTAAACCTATCCCACTCTCTAGATACCCCTTAGCACGTAAAGGAATATTATTTGGGGGTCCAGCCATGGAGAAGAGTTTAGACACGAGGAGAAGATAAGGAACACACCCATTATCAAGAAATCACATTAGGATTCTCTTTTAACCTGTTCCTTAAAACACTAGTGCTTAGGAAATCTATTGGAGGCAGAAGCAGTCAAGAGTAGCGTAGGGTTAGGGTTAGGGTTAGGGTGAGGGTTAGGGTACGGCTTAGGGTACGGGTTCGGGGAGGGGTTCGGGTAGGGCGTAGGGTATGAGTTAGGGTTAGGGTTAGGGTTAGTGTTTTGGTTACGGCTCGGTTTAGGGTACGGGTTAGGATTAGGGTACGCGTTAGTGTTAAGGTAGGGGTTAGGGTTAGGCTACGCGATAGGTTGAGGTTAGTTATTAAACCTATCCCACACTCTAGATACCCCTTAGCACGTAAAGGAATATTATTTGGGGGTCCAGCTATGGAGAAGAGTTTAGACACTAGGAGAAGATAAGGAACACACCCATTATCAAGAAATCACAATATGATTCTCTTTTTAAACTGTTCCTTAAAACACTACTGCTTAGGAAATCTATTGGAGGCAGAAGCAGTCAAGGGTAGCTTAGGGTTAGGGTTAGGGTTAGTGTTAGGGTTAGGGCTCGGTTTAGGGTACGGGTTAGGATTAGGGTACGCGTTAGGGTTAGGGTAGGGGTTAGGGTTAGTGTACGCGATAGGGTGAGGGTAGTTATTAAACCTATCCCACTCTCTAGATACCCCTTAGCACGTAAAGGAATATTATTTGGGGGTCCAGCCATGGAGAAGAGTTTAGACACTAGGAGAAGATAAGGAACACACCCATTATCAAGAAATCACATTAGGATTCTCTTTTTAACCTGTTCCTTAAAACACTAGTGCTTAGGAAATCTATTGGAGGCAGAAGCAGTCAAGGGTACCTTAGGGTTAGGGTTAGGGTTAGATTGAGGGTTAGGGTACGGCTTAGGGTACGGGTTCGGGGAGGGGTTCGTGTAGGGCGTAGGGTATGGGTTAGGGTTAGGGTTAGGGTTTGTGTTAGGGTTAGGGCTCGGTTTAGGTTATGGGTTTGGATTAGGGTACGCGTTAGTGTTAGGGTAGTGGTTAGGGTTAGGGTACGTGATAGGGTGAGGTTAGTTATTAAACCTATCCCACTCTCTAGTTACCCCTTAGCACGTAAAGGAATATTATTTGGGGGTCCAGCCATGGAGAAGAATTTAGACACTAGGAGAAATAAGGAACACACCCATTATCAAAAAATCACATTAGGATTCTCTTTTTAACCTGTTCCTTAAAACACTAGTGCTTAGGAAATCTATTGGAGGCAGAAGCAGTCAAGAGTAGCGTAGGGTTAGGGTTAGGGTTAGGGTGAGGGTTAGGGTACGGCTTAGGGTACGGGTTCGGGGAGGGGTTCGGGTAGGGCGTAGGGTATGGTTTAGGGTTAGGGTTGGGGCTAGTGTTAGGGTTAGGGCTCGGTTTAGGGTACGGGTTAGGATTAGGGTACGCGTTAGGGTTAGGGTAGGGGTTAGGGTTAGGGTACGCGTTAGGGTGAGGGTAGTTATTAAACCTATCCCACTCTCTAGATACCCCTTAGCACGTAACGGAATATTATTTGGGGGTCCAGCCATGGAGAAGAGTTTAGACACGAGGAGAAGATAAGGAACACACCCATTATCAAGAAATCACAATATGATTGTCTTTTTAAACTGTTCCTTAAAACACTAGTGCTTAGGAAATCTATTGGAGGCAGAAGCAGTCAAGGGTAGCTTAGGGTTCGGGTTAGGGTTTTGGTGAGGGTTAGGGTACGGCTTAGGGTACGGGTTCGGGGAGGGGTTCGTGTAGGGCGTAGGGTATGGGTTAGTGTTAGGGTTAGGGGTAGTGTTAGGGTTAGGGCTCGGTTTAGGGTACGGGTTAGGATTAGGGTACGCGTTAGGGTTAGGGTAGGGATTAGGGTTAGGGTACGCGTTAGGGTGAGGGTAGTTATTAAACCTATCCCACTCTCTAGATACCCCTTAGCACGTAAAGGAATATTATTTGGGGGTCCAGCCATGGAGAAGAGTTTAGACACGAGGAGAAGATAAGGAACACACCCATTATCAAGAAATCACAGTAGGATTCTCTTTTTAACCTGTTCCTTAAAACACTAGTGCTTAGGAAATCTATTGGAGACAGAAGCAATCAAGGGTAGCTTAGGGTTAGGGATAGGGTTAGGGTGAGGGTTAGGGAATGGCTTAGGGTACGGGTTCGGGGAGGGGTTTGGGTAGGGCGTAGGGTATGGCTTAGGGTTAGGGTTAGGGTTAGTGTTAGGGTTAGGGCTCGGTTTAGGGTACGGGTTAGGATTAGGGTACGCGTTAGTGTTAGGGTAGGGGTTAGGGTTAGGGTACGCGATAGGGTGAGGTTAGTTATTAAACCTATCCCACTCTCTAGATACCCCTTAGCACGTAAAGGAATATTATTTGGGGGTCCAGCCATGGAGAAGAGTTTAGACACGAGGAGAAGAAAAGGAACACACCCATTATCAAAAAATCACATTAGTATTCTCTTTTTAACCTGTTCCTTAAAACACTAGTGCTTAGGAAATCTATTGGAGGCAGAAGCCGTCAAGGGTAGCTTAGGGTTAGTGTTAGGGTTAGGGTGAGGGTTAGGGTACGGCTTAGGGTTCGGGTTCAGGGAGCGGTTCGGGTAGGGCGTAGGGTATTGGTTAGGGTTAGGGTTAGGGTTAGTGTTAGGGTTAGGGCTCGGTTTAGGGTACGGGTTAGGATTAGGGTACGCGTTAGGGTTAGGGTAGGGGTTAGGGTTAGGGTACGCGATAGGGTGAGGGTAGTTATTAAACCTATCCCACTCTCTAGATACCCCTTAGCACGTAAAGGAATATTATTTGGGGGTCCAGCCATGGAGAAGAGTTTAGACACTAGGAGAAGATAAGGAACACACCCATTATCATGAAATCACATTAGGATTCTCTTTTTAACCTGTTCCTTAAAACACTAGTGCTTAGGAAATCTATTGGAGGCAGAAGCAATCAAGGGTAGCTTAGGGTTAGGTTTAGGGTTACGGTGAGGGTTAGGGTACGGCTTAGGGTACGGGTTCGGGGAGGGGTTCGGGTAGAGCGTAGGGTATGGGTTAGGGTTAGGGTTAGTGTTAGGGTTAGGGCTCGGTTTAGGGTATGGGTTAGGATTAGGGTACGCGTTAGGGTTAGGGTAGGGGTTAGGGTTAGGGTACGCGTTAGGGTGAGGGTAGTTATTAAACCTATCCCACTCTGTAGATACCCCTTAGCACGTAAAGGAATATTATTTGGGGGTCCAGCCATGGAGAAGAGTTTAGACACTAGGAGAAGATAAGGAACACACCCATTATCACGAAATCACATTAGGATTCTCTTTTTAACCTGTTCCTTAAAACACTAGTGCTTAGGAAATCTATTGGAGGCAGAAGCAGTCAAGGGTAGCTTACGGTTAGGGTTAGGGTTAGGGTGAGGGTTAGGGTACGGCTTAGGGTACGGGTTCGGGGAGGGGTTCGGGTAGGGCGTAGGGTATGGGTTAGGGTTAGGGTTAGCGTTAGTGTTTTGGTTACGGCTCGGTTTAGGGTACGGGTTAGGATTAGGGTACGCGTTAGTGTTAAGGTAGGGGTTAGGGTTAGGGTACGCGATAGGGTGAGGTTAGTTATTAAACCTATCCCACTCTGTAGATACCCCTTAGCACGTAAAGGAATATTATTTGGGGGTCCAGCTATGGAGAAGAGTTTAGACACTAGGAGAAGATAAGGAACACACCCATTATTAAGAAATCACAATATGATTCTCTTTTTAAACTGTTCCTTAAAACACTACTGCTTAGGAAATCTATTGGAGGCAGAAGCAGTCAAGGGTAGCTTAGGGTTAGGGTTAGGGTTAGTGTTAGGGTTAGGGCTCGGTTTAGGGTACGGTTTAGGATTAGGGTACGCGTTAGGGTTAGGGTAGGGGTTAGGGTTAGGGTACGCGTTAGGGTGAGGGTAGTTATTAAACCTATCCCACTCTCTAGATTCCCCTTAGCACGTAAAGGAATATTATTTGGGGGTCCAGCCATGGAGAAGAGTTTAGACACTAGGAGAAGATAAGGAACACACCCATTATCAAGAAATCACATTAGGATTCTCTTTTTAAACTGTTCCTTAAAACACTAGTGCTTAGGAAATCTATTGGAGGCAGAAGCACTCAAGGGTAGCTTAGGGTTAGGGTTAGGGTTAGGGTGAGGGTTAGGGTACGGCTTAGGGTACGGGTTCGGGGAGGGCTTCGGGTAGGGCGTAGGGTATGGGTTAGGGCTAGTGTTAGGGTTAGGGCTCGGTTTAGGGTACGGGTTAGGATTAGGGTACACGTTAGGTTTAGGGTAGGGGTTAGGGTTAGGGTACGCATTAGGGTGAGGGTAGTTATTAAACCTATCCCACTCTCTAGATACCCCTTAGCACGAAAAGGAATATTATTTGGGCGTCCAGCCATGGAGAAGAGTTTAGACACGAGGAGAAAATAAGGAACACACCCATTATCAAGAAATCACATTTGGATTCTCTTTTTAACCTGTTCCTTAAAACACTAGTGCTTAGGAAATCTATTGGAGGCAGAAGCAGTCAAGGGTAGCTTAGAGTTAGGGTTAGGGTTAGGGTGAGGTTTAGGGTAAGGCTTAGGGTACGGTTTCGGGGAGGGGTTCGGGTAGGGCGTAGGGTATGGGTTAGGGTTAGGGTTAGGGTTAGTGTTAGGGTTAGGGCTCGGTTTAGGGTACGGGTTAGGATTAGGGTACGCGTTAGGGTTAGGGTAGGGATTAGGGTTAGGGTACGCGTTAGGGTGAGGGTAGTTATTAAACCTCACCCTCTCTCTAGATAACCCTTAGCACGTAAAGGAATAGTATTTGGGGGTCCAGCCATGGAGAAGCGTTTAGACACTAGGAGAAGATAAGGAACACACCCATTATCACGAAATCACATTAGGATTCTCTTTTTAACCTGTTCCTTAAAACACTAGTGCTTAGGAAATCTATTGGAGGCAGAAGCCGTCAAGGGTAGCTTAGGGTTCGGGTTAGGGTTAGGGTGAGGGTTAGGGTACGGCTTAGGGTACGGGTTCGGGGAGGGGTTCGGGTACGGCGTAGGGTATGGGTTAGGGTTAGTGTTAGGGTTAGGGCTCGGTTTAGGATATGGGTTAGGATTAGGGTACGCGTTAGGGTTAGGGTAGGGGTTAGGGTTAGGGTACGCGTTAGGGTGAGGGTAGTTATTAAACCTATCACACTCTCTAGATACCCCTTAGCACGTAAAGGAATATTATTTGGGGGTCCAGCCATGGAGAAGAGTTTAGATACTAGGAGAAGATAAGGAACACCCCCATTATCAAGAACTCACATTAGGATTCTCTTTTTAACCTGTTCCTTAAAACACTAGTGCTTAGGAAATCTATTGGAGGCAGAAGCAGTCAAGGGTAGCTTAGGGCTAGGGTTAGGGTTAGGGTGAGGGTTAGGGTACGGATTAGGGTACGGGTTCGGGGAGGGGTTCGGGTAGGGCGTAGCGTATGGGTTAGGGATAGGGTTAGGGTAAGTGTTAGGGATAGAGCTCGGTTTAGGTTACGGGTTAGGATTAGGGTACGCGTTAGGGTTAGGTTAGGGGTTAGGGATAGGGTACGCGTTAGGGTGAGGTTAGTTATTAAACCTATCCCACTCTCTAGATACCCCTTAGCACGTAAAGGAATATTATTTGGGGGTCCAGCCATGGAGAAGAGTTTAGACACCAGGAGAAGATAAGGAACACACCCATTATCAAGAAATCACATTAGGATTCTCTTTTTAACCTGTTCCTTAAAACACTAGTGCTTAGGAAATCTATTGGAGGCAGAAGCAGTCAAGGGTAGCTTAGGGTTAGGGTTAGGGTTACGGTGAGGGTTAGGGAACGGCTTACGGTACGGGTTCGGGGAGGGGTTCGGGTAGGGCGTAGGGTATGGGTTAGTGTTAGGGTTAGGGGTAGTGTTAGGGTTAGGGCTCGGTTTAGGGTACGGGTTAGGATTAGGGTACGCGTTAGGGTTAGGGTAGGGATTAGGGTTAGGGTACGCGTTAGGGTGATGGTAGTTATTAAACCTATCCCACTCTCTAGATACCCCTTAGCACGTAAAGGAATATTATTTGGGGGTCCAGCCATGGAGAAGAGTTTAGACACGAGGAGAAGATAAGGAACACACCCATTATCAAGAAATCACAGTAGGATTCTCTTTTTAACCTGTTCCTTAAAACACTAGTGCTTAGGAAATCTATTGGAGACAGAAGCAATCAAGGGTAGCTTAGGGTTAGGGATAGGGTTAGGGTGAGGGTTAGGGAATGGCTTAGGGTACGGGTTCGGGGAGGGGTTTGGGTAGGGCGTAGGGTATGGGTTAGGGTTAGTGTTAGGGTTAGTGTTAGGGTTAGGGCTCGGTTTAGGGTACGGGTTAGGATTAGGGTACGCGTTAGTGTTAGGGTAGGGGTTAGGGTTAGGGTACGCGATAGGGTGAGGTTAGTTATTAAACCTATCCCACTCTCTAGATACCCCTTAGCACGTAAAGGAATATTATTTGGGGGTCCAGCCATGGAGAAGAGTTTAGACACGAGGAGAAGAAAAGGAACACACCCATTATCAAGAAATCACATTAGTATTCTCTTTTTAACCTGTTCCTTAAAACACTAGTGCTTAGGAAATCTATTGGAGGCAGAAGCCGTCAAGGGTAGCTTAGGGTTAGTGTTAGGGTTAGGGTGAGGGTTAGGGTACGGCTTAGGGTTCGGGTTCAGGGAGCGGTTCGGGTAGGGCGTAGGGTATTGGTTAGGGTTAGGGTTAGGGTTAGTGTTAGGGTTAGGGCTCGGTTTAGGGTACGGGTTAGGATTAGGGTACGCGTTAGGGTTAGGGTAGGGGTTAGGGTTAGGGTACGCGATAGGGTGAGGGTAGTTATTAAACCTATCCCACTCTCTAGATACCCCTTAGCACGTAAAGGAATATTATTTGGGGGTCCAGCCATGGAGAAGAGTTTAGACACTAGGAGAAGATAAGGAACACACCCATTATCATGAAATCACATTAGGATTCTCTTTTTAACCTGTTCCTTAAAACACTAGTGCTTAGGAAATCTATTGGAGGCAGAAGCAATCAAGGGTAGCTTAGGGTTAGGGTTAGGGTTACGGTGAGGGTTAGGGTACGGCTTAGGGTACGGGTTCGGGGAGGGGTTCGGGTAGAGCGTAGGGTATGGGTTAGGGTTAGGGTTAGTGTTAGGGTTAGGGCTCGGTTTAGGGTATGGGTTAGGATTAGGGTACGCGTTAGGGTTAGGGTAGGGGTTAGGGTTAGGGTACGCGTTAGGGTGAGGGTAGTTATTAAACCTATCCCACTCTGTAGATACCCCTTAGCACGTAAAGGAATATTATTTGGGGGTCCAGCCATGGAGAAGAGTTTAGACACTAGGAGAAGATAAGGAACACACCCATTATCACGAAATCACATTAGGATTCTCTTTTTAACCTGTTCCTTAAAACACTAGTGCTTAGGAAATCTATTGGAGGCAGAAGCAGTCAAGGGTAGCTTACGGTTAGGGTTAGGGTTACGGTGAGGGTTAGGGTACGGCTTAGGGTACGGGTTCGGGGAGGGGTTCGGGTAGGGCGTAGGGTATGGGTTAGGGTTAGGGTTAGCGTTAGTGTTTTGGTTACGGCTCGGTTTAGGGTACGGGTTAGGATTAGGGTACGCGTTAGTGTTAAGGTAGGGGTTAGGGTTAGGGTACGCGATAGGGTGAGGTTAGTTATTAAACCTATCCCACTCTGTAGATACCCCTTAGCACGTAAAGGAATATTATTTGGGGGTCCAGCTATGGAGAAGAGTTTAGACACTAGGAGAAGATAAGGAACACACCCATTATTAAGAAATCACAATATGATTCTCTTTTTAAACTGTTCCTTAAAACACTACTGCTTAGGAAATCTATTGGAGGCAGAAGCAGTCAAGGGTAGCTTAGGGTTAGGGTTAGGGTTAGTGTTAGGGTTAGGGCTCGGTTTAGGGTACGGGTTAGGATTAGGGTACGCGTTAGTGTTAGGGAAGGGGTTAGGGTTACGGTACGCGATAGGGTGAGGTTAGTTATTAAACCTATCCCACTCTCTAGATACCCCTTAGCACGTAAAGGAATATTATTTGCGGGTCCAGCCATGGAGAAGAGTTTAGACACTAGGAGAAGATAAGGAACACACCCATTATCAAGAAATCACATTAGGATTCTCTTTTTAACCTGTTCCTTAAAACACTAGTGCTTAGGAAATCTATTGGAGGCAGAAGCAGTCAAGGGTAGCTTAGGGTTAGGGTTAGGGTTAGGGTGAGGGTTAGGGTACGGCTTAGGGTACGGGTTCGGGGAGGGGTTCGGGTAAGGCGTAGGGTATGGGTTAGGGATAGGGTTAGGGCTAGTGTTAGGGTCAGGGCTCGGTTTAGGCTACGGGTTAGGATTAGGGTATGCGTTCGGGTTAGGGTAGGGGTTAGGGTTAGGGTACGCATTAGGGTGAGGGTAGTTATTAAACCTATCCCACTCTCTAGATACCCCTTAGCACGTAAAGGAATATTATTTGGGGGTCCAGCCATGGAGAAGAGTTTAGACACTAGGAGAAGATAAGGAACACACCCATTATCACGAAATCACATTAGGATTCTCTTTTTAACCTGTTCCTTAAAACACTAGTGCTTAGGAAATCTATTGGAGGCAGAAGCCGTCAAGGGTAGCTTAGGGCTAGGGTTAGGGTTAGGGTGAGGGTTAGGGTACGGCTTAGGGTACGGGTTCGGGGAGGGTTTCGGGTAGGGCGTAGGGTATGGTTTAGGGTTAGGGTTAGGGCTAGTGTTAGGGTTAGGGCTCGGTTTAGGGTACGGGTTAGGATTAGGGTACGCGTTAGGGTTAGGGTAGGGGTTAGGGTTAGGGTACGCGTTAGGGTGAGGGTAGTTATTAAACCTATCCCACTCTCTAGATACCCCTTAGCACGTAAAGGAATATTATTTGGGGGTCCAGCCATGGAGAAGAGTTTAGACACTAGGAGAAGATAAGGAACACACCCATTATCAAGAAATCACATTAGGATTCTCTTTTTAACCTGTTCCTTAAAACACTAGTGCTTAGGAAATCTATTGGAGGCAGAAGCAATCAAGGGTAGTGTAGGGTTAGGGTTAGGGTTAGGGTGAGGGTTAGGGTACGGCTTAGGGTACGGGTTCGGGGAGGGATTCGGGTAGGGTGTAGGGTATGGGTTACGGTTAGGGTTAGGGTTAGTGTTAGGGTTAGCGCTCGGTTTAGGGTACGGGTTAGGATTAGGGTACGCGTAAGTGTTAGGGTAGGGGTTAGGGTTAGGGTACGCGATAGGGTGAGATTAGTTATTAAACCTATCCCACTCTCTAGATACCCCTTAGCACGTAAAGGAATATTATGTGGGGGTCCAGCCATGGAGAAGAGTTTAGACACGAGGAGAAGATAAGGAACACACCCATTATCAAAAAATCACATTAGGATTCTCTTTTTAACCTGTTCCTTAAAACACTAGTGCTTAGGAAATCTATTGGAGGCAAAAGCAGTCAAGGGTAGCTTAGGGTTAGCGTTAGGGTTAGGGTGAGGTTTAGGGTACGGCTTAGGATACGGGTTCGGTGAGGGGTTCGGGTAGGGCGTAGGGTATGGGTTAGGATTAGGGTTAGGGCTAGTGTTAGGGTTAGGGCTCGGTTTAGGCTACGGGTTAGGATTAGGGTACGCGTTAGGGTTAGGGTAGGGGTTAGGGTTAGGGTACGCATTAGGGTGAGGGTAGTTATTAAACCTATCCCACTCTCTAGATACCCCTTAACACGTAAAGGAATATTATTTGGGGGTCCAGCCATGGAGAAGAGTTTAGACACTAGGAGAAGATAAGGAACACACAGATTATCACGAAATCACATTAGGATTCTCTTTTTAACCTGTTCCTTAAAACACTAGTGCTTAGGAAATCTATTGGAGGCAGAAGCCGTCAAGGGTAGCTTAGGGCTAGGGTTAGGGTTAGGGTGAGGGTTAGGGTACGGCTTAGGGTACGGGTTCGGGGAGGGGTTTGGGTAGGGCGTAGGGTATGGGTTAGGGTTAGGGTTAGGGTTAGTGTTAGGGTTAGGGCTCGGTTTAGGGTACGGGTTAGGATTAGGGTATGCGTTAGAGTTAGGGTAGGGGTTAGGGTTAGGGTACGCGATAGGGTGAGGTTAGTTATTAAACCTATCCCACTCTCTAGATACCCCTTAGCACGTAAAGGAATATTATTTGGGGGTCCAGCCATGGAGAAGATAAGGAACACATCCATTATCAAGAAATCCCATTAGGATTCTCTTTTTAACCTGTTCCTTAAAACACTAGTGCTTAGGAAATCTATTGGAGACAGAAGCAGTCAAGGGTAGTGTAGTGTTAGGGTTAGGGTTAGGGTGAGGGTTAGGGACGGCTTAGGGTACGGTTTCGGGGAGGGGTTCGGGTAGGGCGTAGGGTATGGATTAGGGTTAGGGCTAGTGTTAGGGTTAGAGCTCGGTTTAGGGTACGGGTTAGGATTAGGGTACGCGTTAGGCTTAGGGTAGGGGTTAGGGTTAGGGTACGCGTTAGGGTGAGGGTAGTTATTAAACCTATCCCACTCTCTAGATACCCCTTAGCACGTAAAGGAATATTATTTGGGTGTCCAGCCATGGAGAAGAGTTTAGACACGAGGAGAAGATAAGGAACACACCCATTATCAAGAAATCACATTAGGATTCTCTTTTTAACCTGTTCCTTAAAACACTAGTGCTTAGGAAATCTATTGGAGGCAGAAGCCGTCAAGGGAAGCTTAGGGCTAGGGTTAGGGTTAGGGTGAGGGTTAGGGTACGGCTTAGGGTACGGGTTCGGGGAGGGGTTCGGGTAGGGCGTAGGGTATGGGTTAGGGTTAGGGTTAGTGTTAGGGTTAGGGCTCGGTTTAGGATACGGGTTAGGATTAGGGTACGCGTTAGTGTTAGGGTAGGGTTTAGGGTTAGGGTACGCGATAGGGTGAGGTTAGTTATTAAACCTATCCCACTCTCTATATACCCCTTAGCACGTAAAGGAATATTATTTGGGGGTCCAGCCATGGAGAAGAGTTTAGACACTAGGAGAAGATAAGGAACACACCCATTATCAAGAAATCACATTAGGATTCTCTTTTTAACCTGTTCCTTAAAACACTAGTGCTTAGGAAATTTATTGGAGGCAGAAGCAGTCAAGGGTAGCGTAGGGTTAGGGTTAGGGTTAGGGTGAGGGTTAGGGTATGGCTTAGGGTACGGGTTCGGGGAGGGGTTCGGGTAGGGCGTAGGGTATGGGTTAGGGTTAGGGTTAGGGCTAGTGTTAGGTTTAGGGCTCGGTTTAGGGTACGGGTTAGGATTAGGGTACGCGTTAGTGTTAGGGTAGGGGTTAGGGTTAGGGTACGCATTAGGATGAGGTTAATTATTAAACCTATCCCACTCTCTAGATACCCCTTAGCACGTAAAGGAATATTATTCGGGGGTCCAGCCATGGAGAAGAGTTTAGACACGAGGAGAAGATAAGGAACACACCCATTATCAGGAAATCACATTAGGATTCTCTTTTTAGCCTGTTCCTTAAAACACTAGTGCTTAGGAAATCTATTGGAGGCAGAAACAGTCAAGGGTAGCTTAGGGTTAGGGTTAGGGTTAGGGTGACGGTTAGGGTAAGGCTTAGGGTACGGGTT
Organism: Balaenoptera acutorostrata; assembly: GCF_949987535.1. Classification (NCBI taxonomy): domain Eukaryota; kingdom Metazoa; phylum Chordata; class Mammalia; order Artiodactyla; family Balaenopteridae; genus Balaenoptera; species Balaenoptera acutorostrata. The sequence goes on along the minus strand of NW_026646256.1, from coordinate 70,360 downwards.
CGGGGAGGGGTTCGGGTAGGGCGTAGGGTATGGGTTAGGGTTAGGGTTAGGGTTAGTGTTAGGGTTAGGGCTCGGTTTAGGTTACGGGTTAGGATTAGGGTACGCGTTAGGGTGAGGGTAGGGGTTAGGGTTAGGGTACGCGTTGGGGTGAGGGTAGTTATTGAACCTATCCCACTCTCTAGATACCCCTTAGCACGTAAAGGAATATTATTTGGGGGTCCAGCCATGGAGAAGAGTTTAGACACGAGGAGAAGATAAGGAACACACCCATTATCAAGAAATCACATTAGGATTCTCTTTTTAACCTGTTCCTTAAAACACTAGTGCTTAGGAAATCTATTGGAGGCAGAAGCAGTCAAGGGTAGCTTAGGGTTCGGGTTAGGGTTAGGGTGAGGGTTAGGGTACGGCTTACGGTACGGGTTCGGGGAGGGGTTCGGGTAGGGCGTAGGGTATGGGTTAGGGTTAGGGTTAGGGTTAGTGTTAGGGTTAGGTCTCGGTTTAGGGTACGGGTTAGGATTAGGGTACGCGTTAGGGTTAGGGTAGGGGTTAGGGTTAGGGTACGCGTTAGGGTGAGGGTAGTTATTAAACCTATCCCACTCTCTAGATACCCCTTAGCACGTAAAGGAATATTATTTGGGGGTCCAGCCATGGAGAAGAGTTTAGACACGAGGAGAAGATAAGGAACACACCCATTATCAAGAAATCACATTAGGATTCTCTTTTTAACCTGTTCCTTAAAACACTAGTGCTTAGGAAATCTATTGGAGGCAGAAGCCGTCAAGGGTAGCTTAGGGCTAGGGTTAGGGTTAGGGTGAGGGTTAGGGTACGGCTTAGGGTACGGGTTCGGGGAGGGGTTCGGGTAGGGCGTAGGGTATGGGTTAGGGTTAGGGTTAGGGCTAGTGTTAGGGTTAGGGCTCGATTTAGGCTACGGGTTAGGATTAGGGTACGTGTTAGGGTTAGGGTAGGGGTTAGGGTTAGGGTACGCGTTAGGGTGAGGGTAGTTATTAAACCTATCCCACTCTCTAGATACCCGTTAGCACGTAAAGGAATATTATTTGGGGGTCCAGCCATGGAGAAGAGTTTAGACAGGAGGAGAAGATAAGGAACACACCCATTATCAAGAAATCACATTAGGATTCTCTTTTTAATCTGTTCCTTAAAACACTAGTGCTTAGGAAATCTATTGGAGGCAGAAGCAGTCAAGGGTAGCTTAGGGTTAGGGTTAGGGTTACGGTGAGGGTTAGGGTACGGCTTAGGGTACGGGTTCGGGGAGGGTTTCGGGTAGGGCGTAGGGTATGGGTTAGGGTTAGGGTTAGGGTTAGTGTTAGGGTTAGGGCTCGGTTTAGGGTACGGGTTAGGATTAGGGTATGCGTTAGTGTTAGGGTAGGGGTTAGGGTTAGGGTACGCGATAGGATGAGGTTAGTTATTAAACCTATCCCACTCTCTAGATACCCCTTAGCACGTAAAGGAATTTTATTTGGGGGTCCAGGCATGGAGAAGAGTTTAGACACTAGGAGAAGATAAGGAACACACCCATTATCAAGAAATCACATTAGGATTCTCTTTTTAACCTGTTCCTTAAAACACTAGTGCTTAGGAAATCTATTGGAGGCAGAAGCAGTCAAGGGTAGCTTAGGGTTAGGGTTAGGGTTAGGGTGAGGGTTAGGGTACGGCTTAGGGTACGGGTTCGGGGAGGGTTTCGGGTAGGGCGTAGGGTATGGGTTAGGGTTAGGGTTAGGGCTAGTGTTAGGGTTAGGGCTCGGTTTAGGCTACGGGTTAGGATTAGGGTACGCGTTCGGGTTAGGGTAGGGGTTAGGGTTAGGGTACGCATTAGGGTGAGGGTAGTTATTAAACCTATCCCACTCTCTAGATACCCCTTAGCACGTAAAGGAATATTATTTGGGGGTCCAGCCATGGAGAAGAGTTTAGACACTAGGAGAAGATAAGGAACACACCCATTATCACGAAATCACATTAGGATTCTCTTTTTAACCTGTTCCTTAAAACACTAGTGCTTAGGAAATCTACTGGAGGCAGAAGCAGTCAAGGGTAGCGTAGGGTTAGGGTTAGGGTTAGGGTGAGGGTTAGGGTATGGCTTAGGGTACGGGTTCGGGGAGGGGTTCGGGTAGGGCGTAGGGTATGGGTTAGGGCTAGTGTTAGGGTTAGGGCTCGGTTTAGGGTACGGGTTAGGATTAGGGTACACGTTAGGGTTAGGGTAGGGGTTAGGGTTAGGGTACGCATTAGGGTGAGGGTAGTTATTAAACCTATCCCACTCTCTAGATACCCATTAGCACGAAAAGGAATATTATTTGGGGGTCCAGCCATGGAGAAGAGTTTAGACACGAGGAGAAGATAAGGAACACACCCATTATCAAGAAATCACATTAGGATTCTCTTTTTAACCTGTTCCTTAAAACACTAGTGCTTAGGAAATCTATTGGAGGCAGAAGCAGTCAAGGGTAGCTTAGAGTTAGGGTTAGGGTTAGGGTGAGGGTTAGGGTAAGGCTTAGGGTACGGTTTCGGGGAGGGGTTCGGGTAGGGCGTAGGGTATGGGTTAGGGTTAGGGTTAGGGTTAGTGTTAGGGTTAGGGCTCGGTTTAGGGTACGGGTTAGGAATGGGGTACGCGTTAGGGTTAGGGTAGGGATTAGGGTTAGGGTACGCGTTAGGGTGAGGGTAGTTATTAAACCTCACCCTCTCTCTAGATAACCCTTAGCACGTAAAGGAATAGTATTTGGGGGTCCAGCCATGGAGAAGCGTTTAGACACTAGGAGAAGATAAGGAACACACCCATTATCACGAAATCACATTAGGATTCTCTTTTTAACCTGTTCCTTAAAACACTAGTGCTTAGGAAATCTATTGGAGGCAGAAGCAGTCAAGGGTAGCTTAGGGTTCGGGTTAGGGTTAGGGTGAGGTTTAGGGTACGGCTTAGGGTACGGGTTCGGTGAGGGGTTCGGGTACGGCGTAGGGTATGGGTTAGGGTTAGTGTTAGGGTTAGGGCTCGGTTTAGGATATGGGTTAGGATTAGGGTACGCGTTAGGGTTAGGGTTGGGGTTAGGGTTAGGGTACGCGTTAGGGTGAGGGTAGTTATTAAACCTATCACACTCTCTACATACCCCTTAGCACGTAAAGGAATATTATTTGGGGGTCCAGCCATGGAGAAGAGTTTAGATACTAGGAGAAGATAAGGAACACCCCCATTATCAAGAACTCACATTAGGATTCTCTTTTTAACCTGTTCCTTAAAACACTAATGCTTAGGAAATCTATTGGAGGCAGAAGCAGTCAAGGGTAGCTTAGGGCTAGGGTTAGGGTTAGGGTGAGGGTTAGGGTACTGCTTAGGGTACGGGTTCGGGGAGGGGTTCGGGTAGGGCGTAGCGTATGGGTTAGGGTTAGGGTTAGGGTTAGTGTTAGGGTTAGGGCTCGGTTTAGGTTACGGGTTAGGATTAGGGTACGCGTTAGGGTGAGGGTAGGGGTTAGGGTTAGGGTACGCGTTAGGGTGAGGGTAGTTATTAAACCTCTCCCTCTCTCTAGATACCCCTTAGCACGTAAAGGAATATTATTTGGGGGTCCAGCCATGGAGAAGAGTTTAGACACTAGGAGAAGATAAGGAACACACCCATTATCAAGAAATCACATTAGGATTCTCTTTGTAACCTGTTCCTTAAAACACTAGTGCTTAGGAAATCTATTGGAGGCAGAAGCAGTCAAGGGTAGCTTAGGGTTAGGGATAGGGTTAGGGTGAGGGTTAGGGAATGGCTTTGGTTACGGGTTCGGGGAGTGTTTCAGGTAGGGCGTAGGGTATTGGTTAGGGTTAGGGTTAGTGTTAGGGTTAGGGCTCGGTTTAGGGTACGGGTTAGGATTAGGGTACGCGTTAGTGTTAGGGTAGGGGTTAGGGTTAGGGTACGCGATAGGGTGAGGTTAGTTATTAAACCTATCCCACTCTCTAGATACCCCTTAGCACGTAAAGGAATATTATTTGGGGGTCCAGCCATGGAGAAGAGTTTAGACACTAGGAGAAGATAAGGAACACACCCATTATCAAGAAATCACATTAGGATTCTCTTTTTAACCTGTTCCTTAAAACACTAGTGCTTAGGAAATCTATTGGAGGCAGAAGCAGTCAAGGGTAGCTTAGGGTTAGGGTTAGGGTTAGGGTGAGGGTTAGGGTACGGCTTAGGATACGGGTTCGGGGAGGGGTTCGGGTAGGGCGTAGGGTATGGGTTAGGGTTAGGGTTAGGGCTAGTGTTAGGGTTAGGGCTCGCTTTAGGCTACGGGTTAGGAATAGGGTACGCGTTAGGGTTAGGGTAGGGGTTAGGTTTAGGGTACGCATTAGGGTGAGGGTTGTTATTAAACCTTTCCCACTCTCTAGATACCCCTTAGCACGTAAAGGAATATTATTTGGGGGTCCAGCCATGGAGAAGAGTTTAGACACTAGGAGAAGATAAGGAACACACCCATTATCACGAAATCACATTAGGATTCTCTTTTTAACCTGTTCCTTAAAACACTAGTGCTTAGGAAATCTATTGGAGGCAGAAGCCGTCAAGGGTAGCTTAGGGCTAGGGTTAGGGTTAGGGTGAGGGTTAGGGTACGGCTTAGGGTACGGGTTCGGGGAGGGTTTCGGGTAGGGCATAGGCTATGGTTTAGGGTTAGGGTTAGGGCTAGTGTTAGGGTTAGGGCTCGGTTTAGGGTACGGGTTAGGATTAGGGTACGCGTTAGGGTTAGGGTAGGGGTTAGGGTTAGGGTACGCATTTGGGTGAGGGTAGTTATTAAACCTATCCCACTCTCTAGATACCCCTTAGCACGTAAAGGAATATTATTTGGGGGTCCAGCCATGGAGAAGAGTTTAGACACGAGGAGAAGATAAGGAACACACAGATTATCACGAAATCACATTAGGATTCTCTTTTTAACCTGTTCCTTAAAACACTAGTGCTTAGGAAATCTATTGGAGGCAGAAGCCGTCAAGGGTAGCTTAGGGCTAGGGTTAGGGTTAGGGTGAGGGTTAGGGTACGGCTTAGGGTACGGGTTCGGGGAGGGGTTTGGGTAGGGCGTAGGGTATGGGTTAGGGTTAGGGTTAGGGTTAGTGTTAGGGTTAGGGCTCGGTTTAGGGTACGGGTTAGGATTAGGGTATGCGTTAGAGTTAGGGTAGGGGTTAGGGTTAGGGTACGCGATAGGGTGAGGTTAGTTATTAAACCTATCCCACTCTCTAGATACCCCTTAGCACGTAAAGGAATATTATTTGGGGGTCCAGCCATGGAGAAGATAAGGAACACATCCATTATCAAGAAATCCCATTAGGATTCTCTTTTTAACCTGTTCCTTAAAACACTAGTGCTTAGGAAATCTATTGGAGACAGAAGCAGTCAAGGGTAGTGTAGTGTTAGGGTTAGGGTTAGGGTGAGGGTTAGGGACGGCTTAGGGTACGGTTTCGGGGAGGGGTTCGGGTAGGGCGTAGGGTATGGATTAGGGTTAGGGCTAGTGTTAGGGTTAGAGCTCGGTTTAGGGTACGGGTTAGGATTAGGGTACGCGTTAGGCTTAGGGTAGGGGTTAGGGTTAGGGTACGCGTTAGGGTGAGGGTAGTTATTAAACCTATCCCACTCTCTAGATACCCCTTAGCACGTAAAGGAATATTATTTGGGTGTCCAGCCATGGAGAAGAGTTTAGACACGAGGAGAAGATAAGGAACACACCCATTATCAAGAAATCACATTAGGATTCTCTTTTTAACCTGTTCCTTAAAACACTAGTGCTTAGGAAATCTATTGGAGGCAGAAGCCGTCAAGGGAAGCTTAGGGCTAGGGTTAGGGTTAGGGTGAGGGTTAGGGTACGGCTTAGGGTACGGGTTCGGGGAGGGGTTCGGGTAGGGCGTAGGGTATGGGTTAGGGTTAGGGTTAGTGTTAGGGTTAGGGCTCGGTTTAGGATACGGGTTAGGATTAGGGTACGCGTTAGTGTTAGGGTAGGGTTTAGGGTTAGGGTACGCGATAGGGTGAGGTTAGTTATTAAACCTATCCCACTCTCTAGATACCCCTTAGCACGTAAAGGAATATTATTTGGGGGTCCAGCCATGGAGAAGAGTTTAGACACTAGGAGAAGATAAGGAACACACCCATTATCAAGAAATCACATTAGGATTCTCTTTTTAACCTGTTCCTTAAAACACTAGTGCTTAGGAAATTTATTGGAGGCAGAAGCAGTGAAGGGTAGCGTAGGGTTAGGGTTAGGGTTAGGGTGAGGGTTAGGGTATGGCTTAGGGTACGGGTTCGGGGAGGGGTTCGGGTAGGGCGTAGGGTATGGGTTAGGGTTAGGGTTAGGGCTAGTGTTAGGTTTAGGGCTCGGTTTAGGGTACGGGTTAGGATTAGGGTACGCGTTAGTGTTAGGGTAGGGGTTAGGGTTAGGGTACGCATTAGGATGAGGTTAATTATTAAACCTATCCCACTCTCTAGATACCCCTTAGCACGTAAAGGAATATTATTTGGGGGTCCAGCCATGGAGAAGAGTTTAGACACGAGGAGAAGATAAGGAACACACCCATTATCAGGAAATCACATTAGGATTCTCTTTTTAGCCTGTTCCTTAAAACACTAGTGCTTAGGAAATCTATTGGAGGCAGAAACTGTCAAGGGTAGCTTAGGGTTAGGGTTAGGGTTAGGGTGACGGTTAGGGTAAGGCTTAGGGTACGGGTTCGGGGAGGGGTTCGGGTAGGGCGTAGGGTATGGGTTAGGGTTAGGGGTAGGGTTAGTGTTAGGGTTAGGGCTCGGTTTAGGTTACGGGTTAGGATTAGGGTACGCGTTAGGGTGAGGGTAGGGGTTAGGGTTAGGGTACGCGTTGGGGTGAGGGTAGTTATTGAACCTATCCCACTCTCTAGATACCCCTTAGCACGTAAAGGAATATTATTTGGGGGTCCAGCCATGGAGAAGAGTTTAGACACGAGGAGAAGATAAGGAACACACCCATTATCAAGAAATCACATTAGGATTCTCTTTTTAACCTGTTCCTTAAAACACTAGTGCTTAGGAAATCTATTGGAGGCAGAAGCAGTCAAGGGTAGCTTAGGGTTCGGGTTAGGGTTAGGGTGAGGGTTAGGGTACGGCTTACGGTACGGGTTCGGGGAGGGGTTCGGGTAGGGCGTAGGGTATGGGTTAGGGTTAGGGTTAGGGTTAGTGTTAGGGTTAGGTCTCGGTTTAGGGTACGGGTTAGGATTAGGGTACGCGTTAGGGTTAGGGTAGGGGTTAGGGTTAGGGTACGCTTTAGGGTGAGGGTAGTTATTAAACCTATCCCACTCTCTAGATACCCCTTAGCACGTAAAGGAATATTATTTGGGGGTCCAGCCATGGAGAAGAGTTTAGACACGAGGAGAAGATAAGGAACACACCCATTATCAAGAAATCACATTAGGATTCTCTTTTTAACCTGTTCCTTAAAACACTAGTGCTTAGGAAATCTATTGGAGGCAGAAGCCGTCAAGGGTAGCTTAGGGCTAGGGTTAGGGTTAGGGTGAGGGTTAGGGTACGGCTTAGGGTACGGGTTCGGGGAGGGGTTCGGGTAGGGCGTAGGGTATGGGTTAGGGTTAGGGTTAGGGTTAGTGTTAGGGTTAGGGCTCGGTTTAGGGTACGGGTTAGGATTAGGGTACGCGTTAGGGTTAGGGTAGGGATTAGGGTTAGGGTACGCGTTAGGGTGAGGGTAGTTATTAAACCTCACCCTCTCTCTAGATAACCCTTAGCACGTAAAGGAATAGTATTTGGGGGTCCAGCCATGGAGAAGCGTTTAGACACTAGGAGAAGATAAGGAACACACCCATTATCACGAAATCACATTAGGATTCTCTTTTTAACCTGTTCCTTAAAACACTAGTGCTTAGGAAATCTATTGGAGGCAGAAGCCGTCAAGGGTAGCTTAGGGTTCGGGTTAGGGTTAGGGTGAGGGTTAGGGTACGGCTTAGGGTACGGGTTCGGGGAGGGGTTCGGGTACGGCGTAGGGTATGGGTTAGGGTTAGTGTTAGGGTTAGGGCTCGGTTTAGGATATGGGTTAGGATTAGGGTACGCGTTAGGGTTAGGGTAGGGGTTAGGGTTAGGGTACGCGTTAGGGTGACGGTAGTTATTAAACCTATCACACTCTCTAGATACCCCTTAGCACGTAAAGGAATATTATTTGGGGGTCCAGCCATGGAGAAGAGTTTAGATACTAGGAGAAGATAAGGAACACCCCCATTATCAAGAACTCACATTAGGATTCTCTTTTTAACCTGTTCCTTAAAACACTAGTGCTTAGGAAATCTATTGGAGGCAGAAGCAGTCAAGGGTAGCTTAGGGCTAGGGTTAGGGTTAGGGTGAGGGTTAGGGTACGGCTTAGGGTACGGGTTCGGGGAGGGGTTCGGGTAGGGCGTAGCGTATGGGTTAGGGATAGGGTTAGGGTAAGTGTTAGGGATAGAGCTCGGTTTAGGTTACGGGTTAGGATTAGGGTACGCGTTAGGGTTAGGTTAGGGGTTAGGGATAGGGTACGCGTTAGGGTGAGGTTAGTTATTAAACCTATCCCACTCTCTAGATACCCCTTAGCACGTAAAGGAATATTATTTGGGGGTCCAGCCATGGAGAAGAGTTTAGACACCAGGAGAAGATAAGGAACACACCCATTATCAAGAAATCACATTAGGATTCTCTTTTTAACCTGTTCCTTAAAACACTAGTGCTTAGGAAATCTATTGGAGGCAGAAGCAGTCAAGGGTAGCTTAGGGTTAGGGTTAGGGTTACGGTGAGGGTTAGGGAACGGCTTACGGTACGGGTTCGGGGAGGGGTTCGGGTAGGGCGTAGGGTATGGGTTAGTGTTAGGGTTAGGGGTAGTGTTAGGGTTAGGGCTCGGTTTAGGGTACGGGTTAGGATTAGGGTACGCGTTAGGGTTAGGGTAGGGATTAGGGTTAGGGTACGCGTTAGGGTGAGGGTAGTTATTAAACCTATCCCACTCTCTAGATACCCCTTAGCACGTAAAGGAATATTATTTGGGGGTCCAGCCATGGAGAAGAGTTTAGACACGAGGAGAAGATAAGGAACACACCCATTATCAAGAAATCACAGTAGGATTCTCTTTTTAACCTGTTCCTTAAAACACTAGTGCTTAGGAAATCTATTGGAGACAGAAGCAATCAAGGGTAGCTTAGGGTTAGGGATAGGGTTAGGGTGAGGGTTAGGGAATGGCTTAGGGTACGGGTTCGGGGAGGGGTTTGGGTAGGGCGTAGGGTATGGGTTAGGGTTAGTGTTAGGGTTAGTGTTAGGGTTAGGGCTCGGTTTAGGGTACGGGTTAGGATTAGGGTACGCGTTAGTGTTAGGGTAGGGGTTAGGGTTAGGGTACGCGATAGGGTGAGGTTAGTTATTAAACCTATCCCACTCTCTAGATACCCCTTAGCACGTAAAGGAATATTATTTGGGGGTCCAGCCATGGAGAAGAGTTTAGACACGAGGAGAAGAAAAGGAACACACCCATTATCAAGAAATCACATTAGTATTCTCTTTTTAACCTGTTCCTTAAAACACTAGTGCTTAGGAAATCTATTGGAGGCAGAAGCCGTCAAGGGTAGCTTAGGGTTAGTGTTAGGGTTAGGGTGAGGGTTAGGGTACGGCTTAGGGTTCGGGTTCAGGGAGCGGTTCGGGTAGGGCGTAGGGTATTGGTTAGGGTTAGGGTTAGGGTTAGTGTTAGGGTTAGGGCTCGGTTTAGGGTACGGGTTAGGATTAGGGTACGCGTTAGGGTTAGGGTAGGGGTTAGGGTTAGGGTACGCGATAGGGTGAGGGTAGTTATTAAACCTATCCCACTCTCTAGATACCCCTTAGCACGTAAAGGAATATTATTTGGGGGTCCAGCCATGGAGAAGAGTTTAGACACTAGGAGAAGATAAGGAACACACCCATTATCACGAAATCACATTAGGATTCTCTTTTTAACCTGTTCCTTAAAACACTAGTGCTTAGGAAATCTATTGGAGGCAGAAGCAGTCAAGGGTAGCTTACGGTTAGGGTTAGGGTTAGGGTGAGGGTTAGGGTACGGCTTAGGGTACGGGTTCGGGGAGGGGTTCGGGTAGGGCGTAGGGTATGGGTTAGGGTTAGGGTTAGTGTTAGGGTTAGGGCTCGGTTTAGGGTATGGGTTAGGATTAGGGTACGCGTTAGGGTTAGGGTAGGGGTTAGGGTTAGGGTACGCGTTAGGGTGAGGGTAGTTATTAAACCTATCCCACTCTGTAGATACCCCTTAGCACGTAAAGGAATATTATTTGGGGGTCCAGCCATGGAGAAGAGTTTAGACACTAGGAGAAGATAAGGAACACACCCATTATCACGAAATCACATTAGGATTCTCTTTTTAACCTGTTCCTTAAAACACTAGTGCTTAGGAAATCTATTGGAGGCAGAAGCAGTCAAGGGTAGCTTACGGTTAGGGTTAGGGTTAGGGTGAGGGTTAGGGTACGGCTTAGGGTACGGGTTCGGGGAGGGGTTCGGGTAGGGCGTAGGGTATGGGTTAGGGTTAGGGTTAGCGTTAGTGTTTTGGTTACGGCTCGGTTTAGGGTACGGGTTAGGATTAGGGTACGCGTTAGTGTTAAGGTAGGGATTAGGGTTAGGGTACGCGATAGGGTGAGGTTAGTTATTAAACCTATCCCACTCTGTAGATACCCCTTAGCACGTAAAGGAATATTATTTGGGGGTCCAGCTATGGAGAAGAGTTTAGACACTAGGAGAAGATAAGGAACACACCCATTATTAAGAAATCACAATATGATTCTCTTTTTAAACTGTTCCTTAAAACACTACTGCTTAGGAAATCTATTGGAGGCAGAAGCAGTCAAGGGTAGCTTAGGGTTAGGGTTAGGGTTAGTGTTAGGGTTAGGGCTCGGTTTAGGGTACGGGTTAGGATTAGGGTACGCGTTAGGGTTAGGGTAGGGGTTAGGGTTAGGGTACGCGATAGGGTGAGGGTAGTTATTAAACCTATTCCACTCTCTAGATTCCCCTTAGCACGTAAAGGAATATTATTTGGGGGTCCAGCCATGGAGAAGAGTTTAGACACTAGGAGAAGATAAGGAACACACCCATTATCAAGAAATCACATTAGGATTCTCTTTTTAAACTGTTCCTTAAAACACTAGTGCTTAGGAAATCTATTGGAGGCAGAAGCACTCAAGGGTAGCTTAGGGTTAGGGTTAGGGTTAGGGTGAGGGTTAGGGTACGGCTTAGGGTACGGGTTCGGGGAGGGCTTCGGGTAGGTCGTAGGGTATGGGTTAGGGCTAGTGTTAGGGTTAGGGCTCGGTTTAGGGTACGGGTTAGGATTAGGGTACACGTTAGGGTTAGGGTAGGGGTTAGGGTTAGGGTACGCATTAGGGTGAGGGTAGTTATTAAACCTATCCCACTCTCTAGATACCCCTTAGCACGAAAAGGAATATTATTTGGGGGTCCAGCCATGGAGAAGAGTTTAGACACGAGGAGAAAATAAGGAACACACCCATTATCAAGAAATCACATTTGGATTCTCTTTTTAACCTGTTCCTTAAAACACTAGTGCTTAGGAAATCTATTGGAGGCAGAAGCAGTCAAGGGTAGCTTAGAGTTAGGGTTAGGGTTAGGGTGAGGTTTAGGGTAAGGCTTAGGGTACGGTTTCGGGGAGGGGTTCGGGTAGGGCGTAGGGTATGGGTTAGGGTTAGGGTTAGGGTTAGTGTTAGGGTTAGGGCTCGGTTTAGGGTACGGGTTAGGATTAGGGTACGCGTTAGGGTTAGGGTAGGGATTAGGGTTAGGGTACGCGTTAGGGTGAGGGTAGTTATTAAACCTCACCCTCTCTCTAGATAACCCTTAGCACGTAAAGGAATAGTATTTGGGGGTCCAGCCATGGAGAAGAATTTAGACACTAGGAGAAGATAAGGAACACACCCATTATCACGAAATCACATTAGGATTCTCTTTTTAACCTGTTCCTTAAAACACTAGTGCTTAGGAAATCTATTGGAGGCAGAAGCAGTCAAGGGTAGCTTAGGGTTCGGGTTAGGGTTAGGGTGAGGGTTAGGGTACGGCTTAGGGTACGGGTTCGGGGAGGGGTTCGGGTACGGCGTAGGGTATGGGTTAGGGTTAGTGTTAGGGTTAGGGCTCGGTTTAGGATATGGGTTAGGATTAGGGTACGCGTTAGGGTTAGGGTAGGGGTTAGGGTTAGGGTACGCGTTAGGGTGAGGGTAGTTATTAAACCTATCACACTCTCTAGATACCCCTTAGCACGTAAAGGAATATTATTTGGGGGTCCAGCCATGGAGAAGAGTTTAGATACTAGGAGAAGATAAGGAACACCCCCATTATCAAGAACTCACATTAGGATTCTCTTTTTAACCTGTTCCTTAAAACACTAGTGCTTAGGAAATCTATTGGAGGCAGAAGCAGTCAAGGGTAGCTTAGGGCTAGGGTTAGGGTTAGGGTGAGGGTTAGGGTACGGCTTAGGGTACGGGTTCGGGGAGGGGTTCGGGTAGGGCGTAGCGTATGGGTTAGGGATAGGGTTAGGGTAAGTGTTAGGGATAGAGCTCGGTTTAGGTTACGGGTTAGGATTAGGGTACGCGTTAGGGTTAGGTTAGGGGTTAGGGATAGGGTACGCGTTAGGGTGAGGTTAGTTATTAAACCTATCCCACTCTCTAGATACCCCTTAGCACGTAAAGGAATATTATTTGGGGGTCCAGCCATGGAGAAGAGTTTAGACACGAGGAGAAGATAAGGAACACACCCATTATCAAGAAATCACATTAGGATTCTCTTTTTAACCTGTTCCTTAAAACACTAGTGCTTAGGAAATCTATTGGAGGCAGAAGCAGTCAAGGGTAGCTTAGGGTTAGTGTTAGGGTTACGGTGAGGGTTAGGGAACGGCTTACGGTACGGGTTCGGGGAGGGGTTCGGGTAGGGCGTAGGGTATGGGTTAGGGTTAGGGTTAGGGTTAGTGTTAGGGTTAGGGCTCGGTTTAGGGTACGGGTTAGGATTAGGGTACGCGTTAGGGTTAGGGTAGGGGTTAGGGTTAGGGTACGCGTTAGGGTGAGGGGAGTTATTAAACCTCTCCCTCTCTCTAGATACCCCTTAGCACGTAAAGGAATATTATTTGGGGGTCCAGCCATGGAGAAGAGTTTAGACACTAGGAGAAGATAAGGAACACACCCATTATCAAGAAATCACATTAGGATTCTCTTTGTAACCTGTTCCTTAAAACACTAGTGCTTAGGAAATCTATTGGAGGCAGAAGCAGTCAAGGGTAGCTTAGGGTTAGGGATAGGGTTAGGGTGAGGGTTAGGGAATGGCTTAGGTTACGGGTTCGGGGAGGGTTTCGGGTAGGGCGTAGGGTATGGGTTAGGGTTAGGGTTAGGGTTAGTGTTAGGGTTAGGGCTCGGTTTAGGGTACGGGTTAGGATTAGGGTACGCGTTAGTGTTAGGGAAGGGGTTAGGGTTACGGTACGCGATAGGGTGAGGTTAGTTATTAAACCTATCCCACTCTCTAGATACCCCTTAGCACGTAAAGGAATATTATTTGCGGGTCCAGCCATGGAGAAGAGTTTAGACACTAGGAGAAGATAAGGAACACACCCATTATCAAGAAATCACATTAGGATTCTCTTTTTAACCTGTTCCTTAAAACACTAGTGCTTAGGAAATCTATTGGAGGCAGAAGCAGTCAAGGGTAGCTTAGGGTTAGGGTTAGGGTTAGGGTGAGGGTTAGGGTACGGCTTAGGGTACGGGTTCGGGGAGGGGTTCGGGTAAGGCGTAGGGTATGGGTTAGGGATAGGGTTAGGGCTAGTGTTAGGGTCAGGGCTCGGTTTAGGCTACGGGTTAGGATTAGGGTATGCGTTCGGGTTAGGGTAGGGGTTAGGGTTAGGGTACGCATTAGGGTGAGGGTAGTTATTAAACCTATCCCACTCTCTAGATACCCCTTAGCACGTAAAGGAATATTATTTGGGGGTCCAGCCATGGAGAAGAGTTTAGACACTAGGAGAAGATAAGGAACACACCCATTATCACGAAATCACATTAGGATTCTCTTTTTAACCTGTTCCTTAAAACACTAGTGCTTAGGAAATCTATTGGAGGCAGAAGCCGTCAAGGGTAGCTTAGGGCTAGGGTTAGGGTTAGGGTGAGGGTTAGGGTACGGCTTAGGGTACGGGTTCGGGGAGGGTTTCGGGTAGGGCGTAGGGTATGGTTTAGGGTTAGGGTTAGGGCTAGTGTTAGGGTTCGGGCTCGGTTTAGGGTACGGGTTAGGATTAGGGTACGCGTTAGGGTTAGGGTAGGGGTTAGGGTTAGGGTACGCGTTAGGGTGAGGGTAGTTATTAAACCTATCCCACTCTCTAGATACCCCTTAGCACGTAAAGGAATATTATTTGGGGGTCCAGCCATGGAGAAGAGTTTAGACACTAGGAGAAGATAAGGAACACACCCATTATCAAGAAATCACATTAGGATTCTCTTTTTAACCTGTTCCTTAAAACACTAGTGCTTAGGAAATCTATTGGAGGCAGAAGCAATCAAGGGTAGTGTAGGGTTAGGGTTAGGGTTAGGGTGAGGGTTAGGGTACGGCTTAGGGTACGGGTTCGGGGAGGGATTCGGGTAGGGTGTAGGGTATGGGTTACGGTTAGGGTTAGGGTTAGTGTTAGGGTTAGCGCTCGGTTTAGGGTACGGGTTAGGATTAGGGTACGCGTAAGTGTTAGGGTAGGGGTTAGGGTTAGGGTACGCGATAGGGTGAGATTAGTTATTAAACCTATCCCACTCTCTAGATACCCCTTAGCACGTAAAGGAATATTATGTGGGGGTCCAGCCATGGAGAAGAGTTTAGACACGAGGAGAAGATAAGGAACACACCCATTATCAAAAAATCACATTAGGATTCTCTTTTTAACCTGTTCCTTAAAACACTAGTGCTTAGGAAATCTATTGGAGGCAAAAGCAGTCAAGGGTAGCTTAGGGTTAGCGTTAGGGTTAGGGTGAGGTTTAGGGTACGGCTTAGGATACGGTTTCGGTGAGGGGTTCGGGTAGGGCGTAGGGTATGGGTTAGGGTTAGGGTTAGGGCTAGTGTTAGGGTTAGGGCTCGGTTTAGGCTACGGGTTAGGATTAGGGTACGCGTTAGGGTTAGGGTAGGGGTTAGGGTTAGGGTACGCATTAGGGTGAGGGTAGTTATTAAACCTATCCCACTCTCTAGATACCCCTTAACACGTAAAGGAATATTATTTGGGGGTCCAGCCATGGAGAAGAGTTTAGACACTAGGAGAAGATAAGGAACACACAGATTATCACGAAATCACATTAGGATTCTCTTTTTAACCTGTTCCTTAAAACACTAGTGCTTAGGAAATCTATTGGAGGCAGAAGCCGTCAAGGGTAGCTTAGGGCTAGGGTTAGGGTTAGGGTGAGGGTTAGGGTACGGCTTAGGGTACGGGTTCGGGGAGGGGTTTGGGTAGGGCGTAGGGTATGGGTTAGGGTTAGGGTTAGGGTTAGTGTTAGGGTTAGGGCTCGGTTTAGGGTACGGGTTAGGATTAGGGTATGCGTTAGAGTTAGGGTAGGGGTTAGGGTTAGGGTACGCGATAGGGTGAGGTTAGTTATTAAACCTATCCCACTCTCTAGATACCCCTTAGCACGTAAAGGAATATTATTTGGGGGTCCAGCCATGGAGAAGATAAGGAACACATCCATTATCAAGAAATCCCATTAGGATTCTCTTTTTAACCTGTTCCTTAAAACACTAGTGCTTAGGAAATCTATTGGAGACAGAAGCAGTCAAGGGTAGTGTAGTGTTAGGGTTAGGGTTAGGGTGAGGGTTAGGGACGGCTTAGGGTACGGTTTCGGGGAGGGGTTCGGGTAGGGCGTAGGGTATGGATTAGGGTTAGGGCTAGTGTTAGGGTTAGAGCTCGGTTTAGGGTACGGGTTAGGATTAGGGTACGCGTTAGGCTTAGGGTAGGGGTTAGGGTTAGGGTACGCGTTAGGGTGAGGGTAGTTATTAAACCTATCCCACTCTCTAGATACCCCTTAGCACGTAAAGGAATATTATTTGGGTGTCCAGCCATGGAGAAGAGTTTAGACACGAGGAGAAGATAAGGAACACACCCATTATCAAGAAATCACATTAGGATTCTCTTTTTAACCTGTTCCTTAAAACACTAGTGCTTAGGAAATCTATTGGAGGCAGAAGCCGTCAAGGGAAGCTTAGGGCTAGGGTTAGGGTTAGGGTGAGGGTTAGGGTACGGCTTAGGGTACGGGTTCGGGGAGGGGTTCGGGTAGGGCGTAGGGTATGGGTTAGGGTTAGGGTTAGTGTTAGGGTTAGGGCTCGGTTTAGGATACGGGTTAGGATTAGGGTACGCGTTAGTGTTAGGGTAGGGTTTAGGGTTAGGGTACGCGATAGGGTGAGGTTAGTTATTAAACCTATCCCACTCTCTATATACCCCTTAGCACGTAAAGGAATATTATTTGGGGGTCCAGCCATGGAGAAGAGTTTAGACACTAGGAGAAGATAAGGAACACACCCATTATCAAGAAATCACATTAGGATTCTCTTTTTAACCTGTTCCTTAAAACACTAGTGCTTAGGAAATCTATTGGAGGCAGAAGCAGTCAAGGGTAGCTTAGGGTTAGGGTTAGGGTTAGGGTGAGGGTTAGGGTACGGGTTAGGATTAGGGTACGCGTTAGTGTTAGGGTAGGGGTTAGGGTTAGGGTACGCATTAGGATGAGGTTAATTATTAAACCTATCCCACTCTCTAGATACCCCTTAGCACGTAAAGGAATATTATTCGGGGGTCCAGCCATGGAGAAGAGTTTAGACACGAGGAGAAGATAAGGAACACACCCATTATCAGGAAATCACATTAGGATTCTCTTTTTAGCCTGTTCCTTAAAACACTAGTGCTTAGGAAATCTATTGGAGGCAGAAACAGTCAAGGGTAGCTTAGGGTTAGGGTTAGGGTTAGGGTGACGGTTAGGGTAAGGCTTAGGGTACGGGTTCGGGGAGGGGTTCGGGTAGGGCGTAGGGTATGGGTTAGGGTTAGGGTTAGGGTTAGTGTTAGGGTTAGGGCTCGGTTTAGGTTACGGGTTAGGATTAGGGTACGCGTTAGGGTGAGGGTAGGGGTTAGGGTTAGGGTACGCGTTGGGGTGAGGGTAGTTATTGAACCTATCCCACTCTCTAGATACCCCTTAGCACGTAAAGGAATATTATTTGGGGGTCCAGCCATGGAGAAGAGTTTAGACACGAGGAGAAGATAAGGAACACACCCATTATCAAGAAATCACATTAGGATTCTCTTTTTAACCTGTTCCTTAAAACACTAGTGCTTAGGAAATCTATTGGAGGCAGAAGCAGTCAAGGGTAGCTTAGGGTTCGGGTTAGGGTTAGGGTGAGGGTTAGGGTACGGCTTACGGTACGGGTTCGGGGAGGGGTTCGGGTAGGGCGTAGGGTATGGGTTAGGGTTAGGGTTAGGGTTAGTGTTAGGGTTAGGTCTCGGTTTAGGGTACGGGTTAGGATTAGGGTACGCGTTAGGGTTAGGGTAGGGGTTAGGGTTAGGGTACGCGTTAGGGTGAGGGTAGTTATTAAACCTATCCCACTCTCTAGATACCCCTTAGCACGTAAAGGAATATTATTTGGGGGTCCAGCCATGGAGAAGAGTTTAGACACGAGGAGAAGATAAGGAACACACCCATTATCAAGAAATCACATTAGGATTCTCTTTTTAACCTGTTCCTTAAAACACTAGTGCTTAGGAAATCTATTGGAGGCAGAAGCCGTCAAGGGTAGCTTAGGGCTAGGGTTAGGGTTAGGGTGAGGGTTAGGGTACGGCTTAGGGTACGGGTTCGGGGAGGGGTTCGGGTAGGGCGTAGGGTATGGATTAGGGTTAGGGTTAGGGCTAGTGTTAGGGTTAGGGCTCGATTTAGGCTACGGGTTAGGATTAGGGTACGTGTTAGGGTTAGGGTAGGGGTTAGGGTTAGGGTACGCGTTAGGGTGAGGGTAGTTATTAAACCTATCCCACTCTCTAGATACCCGTTAGCACGTAAAGGAATATTATTTGGGGGTCCAGCCATGGAGAAGAGTTTAGACAGGAGGAGAAGATAAGGAACACACCCATTATCAAGAAATCACATTAGGATTCTCTTTTTAATCTGTTCCTTAAAACACTAGTGCTTAGGAAATCTATTGGAGGCAGAAGCAGTCAAGGGTAGCTTAGGGTTAGGGTTAGGGTTACGGTGAGGGTTAGGGTACGGCTTAGGGTACGGGTTCGGGGAGGGTTTCGGGTAGGGCGTAGGGTATGGGTTAGGGTTAGGGTTAGGGTTAGTGTTAGGGTTAGGGCTCGGTTTAGGGTACGGGTTAGGATTAGGGTATGCGTTAGTGTTAGGGTAGGGGTTAGGGTTAGGGTACGCGATAGGATGAGGTTAGTTATTAAACCTATCCCACTCTCTAGATACCCCTTAGCACGTAAAGGAATATTATTTGGGGGTCCAGCCATGGGGAAGAGTTTAGACACTAGGAGAAGGTAAGGAACACACCCATTATCACGAAATCACATTAGGATTCTCTTTTTAACCTGTTCCTTAAAACAATAGTGCTTAGGAAATCTATTGGAGGCAAAAGCAGTCAAGGGTAGCTTAGGGTTAGGGTAAGGGTTAGGGTGAGGGTTAGGGTACGGCTTAGGGTACGGGTTCGGGGAGGGGTTCGGGTAGGGCGTAGGGTATGGTTTAGGGTTAAGGTTAGGGCTAGTGTTAGGGTTAGGGCTCGGTTTAGGCTACGGGTTAGGATTAGGGTACGCGTTAGAGTTAGGGTAGGGGTTAGGGTTAGGGTACGCATTAGGGTGAGGGTAGTTATTAAACCTATCCCACTCTCTAGATACCCCTTAGCACGTAAAGGAGTATTATTTGGGGGTCCAGCCATGGAGAAGAGTTTAGACACTAGGAGAAGTTAAGGAACACACCCATTATCACGAAATCATATTAGGATTCTCTTTTTAACCTGTTCCTTAAAACACTACTGCTTAGGAAATCTATTAGAGGCAGAAGCCATCAAGGGTAGCTTAGGGCTAGGGTTAGGTTTAGGGTGAGGGTTAGGGTATGGCTTAGGGTACGGGTTCGGGGAGGGGTTTGGGTAGGGCGTAGGGTATGGGTTTGGGTTAGGGTTAGGGTTAGGGTTAGTGTTAGGGTTAGGGCTCGGTTTAGGGTACGGGTTAGGATTAGGGTACGCGTTAGTGTTAGGATAGGGGTTAGGGTTAGGGTACGCGATAGGGTGAGGTTAGTTATTAAACCTATCCCACTCTCTAGATACCCATTAGCACGTAAAGGAATTTTATTTGGGGGTCCAGGCATGGAGAAGAGTTTAGACACTAGGAGAAGATAAGGAACACACCCATTATCAAGAAATCACATTAGGATTCTCTTTTTAACCTGTTCCTTAAAACACTAGTGCTTAGGAAATCTATTGGAGGCAGAAGCAGTCAAGCGTAGCTTAGGGTTAGGGTTAGGGTTAGGGTGAGGGTTAGGGTACGGCTTAGGGTACGGGTTCGGGGAGGGTTTCGGGTAGGGCGTAGGGTATGGGTTAGGGTTAGGGTTAGGGCTAGTGTTAGGGTTAGGGCTCGGTTTAGGCTACGGGTTAGGATTAGGGTACGCGTTCGGGTTAGGGTAGGGGTTAGGGTTAGGGTACGCATTAGGGTGAGGGTAGTTATTAAACCTATCCCACTCTCTAGATACCCCTTAGCACGTAAAGGAATATTATTTGGGGGTCCAGCCATGGAGAAGAGTTTAGACACTAGGAGAAGATAAGGAACACACCCATTATCACGAAATCACATTAGGATTCTCTTTTTAACCTGTTCCTTAAAACACTAGTGCTTAGGAAATCTATTGGAGGCAGAAGCAGTCAAGGGTAGCGTAGGGTTAGGGTTAGGGTTAGGGTGAGGGTTAGGGTATGGCTTAGGGTACGGGTTCGGGGAGGGGTTCGGGTAGGGCGTAGGGTATGGGTTAGGGCTAGTGTTAGGGTTAGGGCTCGGTTTAGGGTACGGGTTAGGATTAGGGTACACGTTAGGGTTAGGGTAGGGGTTAGGGTTAGGGTACGCATTAGGGTGAGGGTAGTTATTAAACCTATCCCACTCTCTAGATACCCATTAGCACGAAAAGGAATATTATTTGGGGGTCCAGCCATGGAGAAGAGTTTAGACACGAGGAGAAGATAAGGAACACACCCATTATCAAGAAATCACATTAGGATTCTCTTTTTAACCTGTTCCTTAAAACACTAGTGCTTAGGAAATCTATTGGAGGCAGAAGCAGTCAAGGGTAGCTTAGAGTTAGGGTTAGGGTTAGGGTGAGGGTTAGGGTAAGGCTTAGGGTACGGTTTCGGGGAGGGGTTCGGGTAGGGCGTAGGGTATGGGTTAGGGTTAGGGTTAGGGTTAGTGTTAGGGTTAGGGCTCGGTTTAGGGTACGGGTTAGGAATGGGGTACGCGTTAGGGTTAGGGTAGGGATTAGGGTTAGGGTACGCGTTAGGGTGAGGGTAGTTATTAAACCTCACCCTCTCTCTAGATAACCCTTAGCACGTAAAGGAATAGTATTTGGGGGTCCAGCCATGGAGAAGCGTTTAGACACTAGGAGAAGATAAGGAACACACCCATTATCACGAAATCACATTAGGATTCTCTTTTTAACCTGTTCCTTAAAACACTAGTGCTTAGGAAATCTATTGGAGGCAGAAGCAGTCAAGGGTAGCTTAGGGTTCGGGTTAGGGTTAGGGTGAGGTTTAGGGTACGGCTTAGGGTACGGGTTCGGGGAGGGGTTCGGGTACGGCGTAGGGTATGGGTTAGGGTTAGTGTTAGGGTTAGGGCTCGGTTTAGGATATGGGTTAGGATTAGGGTACGCGTTAGGGTTAGGGTTGGGGTTAGGGTTAGGGTACGCGTTAGGGTGAGGGTAGTTATTAAACCTATCACACTCTCTACATACCCCTTAGCACGTAAAGGAATATTATTTGGGGGTCCAGCCATGGAGAAGAGTTTAGATACTAGGAGAAGATAAGGAACACCCCCATTATCAAGAACTCACATTAGGATTCTCTTTTTAACCTGTTCCTTAAAACACTAATGCTTAGGAAATCTATTGGAGGCAGAAGCAGTCAAGGGTAGCTTAGGGCTAGGGTTAGGGTTAGGGTGAGGGTTAGGGTACTGCTTAGGGTACGGGTTCGGGGAGGGGTTCGGGTAGGGCGTAGCGTATGGGTTAGGGTTAGTGTTAGGGTTAGTGTTAGGGTTAGGGCTCGGTTTAGGTTACGGGTTAGGATTAGGGTACGCGTTAGGGTGAGGGTAGGGGTTAGGGTTAGGGTACGCGTTAGGGTGAGGGTAGTTATTAAACCTCTCCCTCTCTCTAGATACCCCTTAGCACGTAAAGGAATATTATTTGGGGGTCCAGCCATGGAGAAGAGTTTAGACACTAGGAGAAGATAAGGAACACACCCATTATCAAGAAATCACATTAGGATTCTCTTTGTAACCTGTTCCTTAAAACACTAGTGCTTAGGAAATCTATTGGAGGCAGAAGCAGTCAAGGGTAGCTTAGGGTTAGGGATAGGGTTAGGGTGAGGGTTAGGGAATGGCTTTGGTTACGGGTTCGGGGAGTGTTTCAGGTAGGGCGTAGGGTATTGGTTAGGGTTAGGGTTAGTGTTAGGGTTAGGGCTCGGTTTAGGGTACGGGTTAGGATTAGGGTACGCGTTAGTGTTAGGGTAGGGGTTAGGGTTAGGGTACGCGATAGGGTGAGGTTAGTTATTAAACCTATCCCACTCTCTAGATACCCCTTAGCACGTAAAGGAATATTATTTGGGGGTCCAGCCATGGAGAAGAGTTTAGACACTAGGAGAAGATAAGGAACACACCCATTATCAAGAAATCACATTAGGATTCTCTTTTTAACCTGTTCCTTAAAACACTAGTGCTTAGGAAATCTATTGGAGGCAGAAGCAGTCAAGGGTAGCTTAGGGTTAGGGTTAGGGTTAGGGTGAGGGTTAGGGTACGGCTTAGGATACGGGTTCGGGGAGGGGTTCGGGTAGGGCGTAGGGTATGGGTTAGGGTTAGGGTTAGGGCTAGTGTTAGGGTTAGGGCTCGGTTTAGGCTACGGGTTAGGAATAGGGTACGCGTTAGGGTTAGGGTAGGGGTTAGGTTTAGGGTACGCATTAGGGTGAGGGTTGTTATTAAACCTTTCCCACTCTCTAGATACCCCTTAGCACGTAAAGGAATATTATTTGGGGGTCCAGCCATGGAGAAGAGTTTAGACACTAGGAGAAGATAAGGAACACACCCATTATCACGAAATCACATTAGGATTCTCTTTTTAACCTGTTCCTTAAAACACTAGTGCTTAGGAAATCTATTGGAGGCAGAAGCCGTCAAGGGTAGCTTAGGGCTAGGGTTAGGGTTAGGGTGAGGGTTAGGGTACGGCTTAGGGTACGGGTTCGGGGAGGGTTTCGGGTAGGGCATAGGGTATGGTTTAGGGTTAGGGTTAGGGCTAGTGTTAGGGTTAGGGCTCGGTTTAGGGTACGGGTTAGGATTAGGGTACGCGTTAGGGTTAGGGTAGGGGTTAGGGTTAGGGTACGCATTTGGGTGAGGGTAGTTATTAAACCTATCCCACTCTCTAGATACCCCTTAGCACGTAAAGGAATATTATTTGGGGGTCCAGCCATGGAGAAGAGTTTAGACACGAGGAGAAGATAAGGAACACACAGATTATCACGAAATCACATTAGGATTCTCTTTTTAACCTGTTCCTTAAAACACTAGTGCTTAGGAAATCTATTGGAGGCAGAAGCCGTCAAGGGTAGCTTAGGGCTAGGGTTAGGGTTAGGGTGAGGGTTAGGGTACGGCTTAGGGTACGGGTTCGGGGAGGGGTTTGGGTAGGGCGTAGGGTATGGGTTAGGGTTAGGGTTAGGGTTAGTGTTAGGGTTAGGGCTCGGTTTAGGGTACGGGTTAGGATTAGGGTATGCGTTAGAGTTAGGGTAGGGGTTAGGGTTAGGGTACGCGATAGGGTGAGGTTAGTTATTAAACCTATCCCACTCTCTAGATACCCCTTAGCACGTAAAGGAATATTATTTGGGGGTCCAGCCATGGAGAAGATAAGGAACACATCCATTATCAAGAAATCCCATTAGGATTCTCTTTTTAACCTGTTCCTTAAAACACTAGTGCTTAGGAAATCTATTGGAGACAGAAGCAGTCAAGGGTAGTGTAGTGTTAGGGTTAGGGTTAGGGTGAGGGTTAGGGACGGCTTAGGGTACGGTTTCGGGGAGGGGTTCGGGTAGGGCGTAGGGTATGGATTAGGGTTAGGGCTAGTGTTAGGGTTAGAGCTCGGTTTAGGGTACGGGTTAGGATTAGGGTACGCGTTAGGCTTAGGGTAGGGGTTAGGGTTAGGGTACGCGTTAGGGTGAGGGTAGTTATTAAACCTATCCCACTCTCTAGATACCCCTTAGCACGTAAAGGAATATTATTTGGGTGTCCAGCCATGGAGAAGAGTTTAGACACGAGGAGAAGATAAGGAACACACCCATTATCAAGAAATCACATTAGGATTCTCTTTTTAACCTGTTCCTTAAAACACTAGTGCTTAGGAAATCTATTGGAGGCAGAAGCCGTCAAGGGAAGCTTAGGGCTAGGGTTAGGGTTAGGGTGAGGGTTAGGGTACGGCTTAGGGTACGGGTTCGGGGAGGGGTTCGGGTAGGGCGTAGGGTATGGGTTAGGGTTAGGGTTAGTGTTAGGGTTAGGGCTCGGTTTAGGATACGGGTTAGGATTAGGGTACGCGTTAGTGTTAGGGTAGGGTTTAGGGTTAGGGTACGCGATAGGGTGAGGTTAGTTATTAAACCTATCCCACTCTCTAGATACCCCTTAGCACGTAAAGGAATATTATTTGGGGGTCCAGCCATGGAGAAGAGTTTAGACACTAGGAGAAGATAAGGAACACACCCATTATCAAGAAATCACATTAGGATTCTCTTTTTAACCTGTTCCTTAAAACACTAGTGCTTAGGAAATTTATTGGAGGCAGAAGCAGTGAAGGGTAGCGTAGGGTTAGGGTTAGGGTTAGGGTGAGGGTTAGGGTATGGCTTAGGGTACGGGTTCGGGGAGGGGTTCGGGTAGGGCGTAGGGTATGGGTTAGGGTTAGGGTTAGGGCTAGTGTTAGGTTTAGGGCTCGGTTTAGGGTACGGGTTAGGATTAGGGTACGCGTTAGTGTTAGGGTAGGGGTTAGGGTTAGGGTACGCATTAGATTGAGGTTAATTATTAAACCTATCCCACTCTCTAGATACCCCTTAGCACGTAAAGGAATATTATTTGGGGGTCCAGCCATGGAGAAGAGTTTAGACACGAGGAGAAGATAAGGAACACACCCATTATCAGGAAATCACATTAGGATTCTCTTTTTAGCCTGTTCCTTAAAACACTAGTGCTTAGGAAATCTATTGGAGGCAGAAACTGTCAAGGGTAGCTTAGGGTTAGGGTTAGGGTTAGGGTGACGGTTAGGGTAAGGCTTAGGGTACGGGTTCGGGGAGGGGTTCGGGTAGGGCGTAGGGTATGGGTTAGGGTTAGGGGTAGGGTTAGTGTTAGGGTTAGGGCTCGGTTTAGGTTACGGGTTAGGATTAGGGTACGCGTTAGGGTGAGGGTAGGGGTTAGGGTGAGGGTACGCGTTGGGGTGAGGGTAGTTATTGAACCTATCCCACTCTCTAGATACCCCTTAGCACGTAAAGGAATATTATTTGGGGGTCCAGCCATGGAGAAGAGTTTAGACACGAGGAGAAGATAAGGAACACACCCATTATCAAGAAATCACATTAGGATTCTCTTTTTAACCTGTTCCTTAAAACACTAGTGCTTAGGAAATCTATTGGAGGCAGAAGCAGTCAAGGGTAGCTTAGGGTTCGGGTTAGGGTTAGGGTGAGGGTTAGGGTACGGCTTACGGTACGGGTTCGGGGAGGGGTTCGGGTAGGGCGTAGGGTATGGGTTAGGGTTAGGGTTAGGGTTAGTGTTAGGTTTAGGTCTCGGTTTAGGGTACGGGTTAGGATTAGGGTACGCGTTAGGGTTAGGGTAGGGGTTAGGGTTAGGGTACGCGTTAGGGTGAGGGTAGTTATTAAACCTATCCCACTCTCTAGATACCCCTTAGCACGTAAAGGAATATTATTTGGGGGTCCAGCCATGGAGAAGAGTTTAGACACGAGGAGAAGATAAGGAACACACCCATTATCAAGAAATCACATTAGGATTCTCTTTTTAACCTGTTCCTTAAAACACTAGTGCTTAGGAAATCTATTGGAGGCAGAAGCCGTCAAGGGTAGCTTAGGGCTAGGGTTAGGGTTAGGGTGAGGGTTAGGGTACGGCTTAGGGTACGGGTTCGGGGAGGGGTTCGGGTAGGGCGTAGGGTATGGGTTAGGGTTAGGGTTAGGGCTAGTGTTAGGGTTAGGGCTCGGTTTAGGCTACGGGTTAGGATTAGGGTACGTGTTAGGGTTAGGGTAGGGGTTAGGGTTAGGGTACGCGTTAGGGTGAGGGTAGTTATTAAACCTATCCCACTCTCTAGATACCCGTTAGCACGTAAAGGAATATTATTTGGGGGTCCAGCCATGGAGAAGAGTTTAGACAGGAGGAGAAGATAAGGAACACACCCATTATCAAGAAATCACATTAGGATTCTCTTTTTAATCTGTTCCTTAAAACACTAGTGCTTAGGAAATCTATTGGAGGCAGAAGCAGTCAAGGGTAGCTTAGGGTTAGGGTTAGGGTTACGGTGAGGGTTAGGGTACGGCTTAGGGTACGGGTTCGGGGAGGGTTTCGGGTAGGGCGTAGGGTATGGGTTAGTGTTAGGGTTAGGGTTAGTGTTAGGGTTAGGGCTCGGTTTAGGGTACGGGTTAGGATTAGGGTATGCGTTAGTGTTAGGGTAGGGGTTAGGGTTAGGGTACGCGATAGGATGAGGTTAGTTATTAAACCTATCCCACTCTCTAGATACCCCTTAGCACGTAAAGGAATATTATTTGGGGGTCCAGCCATGGGGAAGAGTTTAGACACTAGGAGAAGGTAAGGAACACACCCATTATCACGAAATCACATTAGGATTCTCTTTTTAACCTGTTCCTTAAAACAATAGTGCTTAGGAAATCTATTGGAGGCAAAAGCAGTCAAGGGTAGCTTAGGGTTAGGGTAAGGGTTAGGGTGAGGGTTAGGGTACGGCTTAGGGTACGGGTTCGGGGAGGGGTTCGGGTAGGGCGTAGGGTATGGTTTAGGGTTAAGGTTAGGGCTAGTGTTAGGGTTAGGGCTCGGTTTAGGCTACGGGTTAGGATTAGGGTACGCGTTAGAGTTAGGGTAGGGGTTAGGGTTAGGGTACGCATTAGGGTGAGGGTAGTTATTAAACCTATCCCACTCTCTAGATACCCCTTAGCACGTAAAGGAGTATTATTTGGGGGTCCAGCCATGGAGAAGAGTTTAGACACTAGGAGAAGTTAAGGAACACACCCATTATCACGAAATCATATTAGGATTCTCTTTTTAACCTGTTCCTTAAAACACTACTGCTTAGGAAATCTATTAGAGGCAGAAGCCATCAAGGGTAGCTTAGGGCTAGGGTTAGGTTTAGGGTGAGGGTTAGGGTATGGCTTAGGGTACGGGTTCGGGGAGGGGTTTGGGTAGGGCGTAGGGTATGGGTTTGGGTTAGGGTTAGGGTTAGGGTTAGTGTTAGGGTTAGGGCTCGGTTTAGGGTACGGGTTAGGATTAGGGTACGCGTTAGTGTTAGGATAGGGGTTAGGGTTAGGGTACGCGATAGGGTGAGGTTAGTTATTAAACCTATCCCACTCTCTAGATACCCATTAGCACGTAAAGGAATTTTATTTGGGGGTCCAGGCATGGAGAAGAGTTTAGACACTAGGAGAAGATAAGGAACACACCCATTATCAAGAAATCACATTAGGATTCTCTTTTTAACCTGTTCCTTAAAACACTAGTGCTTAGGAAATCTATTGGAGGCAGAAGCAGTCAAGGGTAGCTTAGGGTTAGGGTTAGGGTTAGGGTGAGGGTTAGGGTACGGCTTAGGGTACGGGTTCGGGGAGGGTTTCGGGTAGGGCGTAGGGTATGGGTTAGGGTTAGGGTTAGGGCTAGTGTTAGGGTTAGGGCTCGGTTTAGGCTACGGGTTAGGATTAGGGTACGCGTTCGGGTTAGGGTAGGGGTTAGGGTTAGGGTACGCATTAGGGTGAGGGTAGTTATTAAACCTATCCCACTCTCTAGATACCCCTTAGCACGTAAAGGAATATTATTTGGGGGTCCAGCCATGGAGAAGAGTTTAGACACTAGGAGAAGATAAGGAACACACCCATTATCACGAAATCACATTAGGATTCTCTTTTTAACCTGTTCCTTAAAACACTAGTGCTTAGGAAATCTATTGGAGGCAGAAGCAGTCAAGGGTAGCGTAGGGTTAGGGTTAGGGTTAGGGTGAGGGTTAGGGTATGGCTTAGGGTACGGGTTCGGGGAGGGGTTCGGGTAGGGCGTAGGGTATGGGTTAGGGCTAGTGTTAGGGTTAGGGCTCGGTTTAGGGTACGGGTTAGGATTAGGGTACACGTTAGGGTTAGGGTAGGGGTTAGGGTTAGGGTACGCATTAGGGTGAGGGTAGTTATTAAACCTATCCCACTCTCTAGATACCCATTAGCACGAAAAGGAATATTATTTGGGGGTCCAGCCATGGAGAAGAGTTTAGACACGAGGAGAAGATAAGGAACACACCCATTATCAAGAAATCACATTAGGATTCTCTTTTTAACCTGTTCCTTAAAACACTAGTGCTTAGGAAATCTATTGGAGGCAGAAGCAGTCAAGGGTAGCTTAGAGTTAGGGTTAGGGTTAGGGTGAGGGTTAGGGTAAGGCTTAGGGTACGGTTTCGGGGAGGGGTTCGGGTAGGGCGTAGGGTATGGGTTAGGGTTAGGGTTAGGGTTAGTGTTAGGGTTAGGGCTCGGTTTAGGGTACGGGTTAGGAATGGGGTACGCGTTAGGGTTAGGGTAGGGATTAGGGTTAGGGTACGCGTTAGGGTGAGTGTAGTTATTAAACCTCACCCTCTCTCTAGATAACCCTTAGCACGTAAAGGAATAGTATTTGGGGGTCCAGCCATGGAGAAGCGTTTAGACACTAGGAGAAGATAAGGAACACACCCATTATCACGAAATCACATTAGGATTCTCTTTTTAACCTGTTCCTTAAAACACTAGTGCTTAGGAAATCTATTGGAGGCAGAAGGCGTCAAGGGTAGCTTAGGGCTAGGGTTAGGGTTAGGGTGAGGGTTAGGGTACGGCTTAGGGTACGGGTTCGGGGAGGGTTTCGGGTAGGGCGTAGGGTATGGTTTAGGGTTAGGGTTAGGGCTAGTGTTAGGGTTAGGGCTCGGTTTACGGTACGAGTTAGGATTAGGGTACGCGTTAGGGTTAGGGTAGGGGTTAGGGTTAGGGTACGCGTTAGGGTGAGGGTAGTTATTAAACCTATCCCACTCTCTAGATACCCCTTAGCACGTAAAGGAATATTATTTGGGGGTCCAGCCATGGAGAAGAGTTTAGACACGAGGAGAAGATAAGGAACACACCCATTATCAAGAAATCACATTAGGATTCTCTTTTTAACCTGTTCCTTAAAACACTAGTGCTTAGGAAATCTATTGGAGGCAGAAGCAGTCAAGGGTAGCGTAGGGTTAGGGTTAGGGTTAGGGTGAGGGTTAGGGTACGGCTTAGGGTACGGGTTCGGGGAGGGGTTCGGGTAGGGCGTAGGGTATGGGTTAGGGTTAGGGTTAGGGCTAGTGTTAGGGTTAGGGCTCGGTTTAGGGTACGGGTTAGGATTAGGGTACGCGTTAGTGTTAGGGTAGGGGTTAGGGTTAGGGTACGCATTAGGATGAGGGTAATTATTAAACCTATCCCACTCTCTAGATACCCCTTAGCACGTAAAGGAATATTATTTGGGGGTCCAGCCATGGAGAAGAGTTTAGACACGAGGAGAAGATAAGGAACACACCCATTATCAGGAAATCACATTAGGATTCTCTTTTTAGCCTGTTCCTTAAAACACTAGTGCTTAGGAAATCTATTGGAGGCAGAAACAGTCAAGGGGAGCTTAGGGTTAGGGTTAGGGTTAGGGTGACGGTTAGGGTAAGGCTTAGGGTACGGGTTCGGGGAGGGGTTCGGGTAGGGCGTAGGGTATGGGTTAGGGTTAGGGTTAGGGTTAGTGTTAGGGTTAGGGCTCGGTTTAGGTTACGGGTTAGGATTAGGGTACGCGTTAGGGTGAGGGTAGGGGTTAGGGTTAGGGTACGCGTTAGGGTGAGGGTAGTTATTAAACCTCTCCCTCTCTCTAGATACCCCTTAGCACGTAAAGGAATATTATTTGGGGGTCCAGCCATGGAGAAGAGTTTAGACACTAGGAGAAGATAAGGAACACACCCATTATCAAGAAATCACATTAGGATTCTCTTTGTAACCTGTTCCTTTAAACACTAGTGCTTAGGAAATCTATTGGAGGCAGAAGCAGTCAAGGGTAGCTTAGGGTTAGGGATAGGGTTAGGGTGAGGGTTAGGGAATGGCTTTGGTTACGGGTTCGGGGAGTGTTTCAGGTAGGGCGTAGGGTATTGGTTAGGGTTAGGGTTAGTGTTAGGGTTAGGGCTCGGTTTAGGGTACGGGTTAGGATTAGGGTACGCGTTAGTGTTAGGGTAGGGGTTAGGGTTAGGGTACGCGATAGGGTGAGGTTAGTTATTAAACCTATCCCACTCTCTAGATACCCCTTAGCACGTAAAGGAATATTATTTGGGGGTCCAGCCATGGAGAAGAGTTTAGACACTAGGAGAAGATAAGGAACACACCCATTATCAAGAAATCACATTAGGATTCTCTTTTTAACCTGTTCCTTAAAACACTAGTGCTTAGGAAATCTATTGGAGGCAGAAGCAGTCAAGGGTAGCTTAGGGTTAGGGTTAGGGTTAGGGTGAGGGTTAGGGTACGGCTTAGGATACGGGTTCGGGGAGGGGTTCGGGTAGGGCGTAGGGTATGGGTTAGGGTTAGGGTTAGGGCTAGTGTTAGGGTTAGGGCTCGGTTTAGGCTACGGGTTAGGAATAGGGTACGCGTTAGGGTTAGGGTAGGGGTTAGGTTTAGGGTACGCATTAGGGTGAGGGTTGTTATTAAACCTTTCCCACTCTCTAGATACCCCTTAGCACGTAAAGGAATATTATTTGGGGGTCCAGCCATGGAGAAGAGTTTAGACACTAGGAGAAGATAAGGAACACACCCATTATCACGAAATCACATTAGGATTCTCTTTTTAACCTGTTCCTTAAAACACTAGTGCTTAGGAAATCTATTGGAGGCAGAAGCCGTCAAGGGTAGCTTAGGGCTAGGGTTAGGGTTAGGGTGAGGGTTAGGGTACGGCTTAGGGTACGGGTTCGGGGAGGGGTTTGGGTAGGGCGTAGGGTATGGGTTAGGGTTAGGGTTAGGGTTAGTGTTAGGGTTAGGGCTCGGTTTAGGGTACGGGTTAGGATTAGGGTATGCGTTAGAGTTAGGGTAGGGGTTAGGGTTAGGGTACGCGATAGGGTGAGGTTAGTTATTAAACCTATCCCACTCTCTAGATACCCCTTAGCACGTAAAGGAATATTATTTGGGGGTCCAGCCATGGAGAAGATAAGGAACACATCCATTATCAAGAAATCCCATTAGGATTCTCTTTTTAACCTGTTCCTTAAAACACTAGTGCTTAGGAAATCTATTGGAGACAGAAGCAGTCAAGGGTAGTGTAGTGTTAGGGTTAGGGTTAGGGTGAGGGTTAGGGACGGCTTAGGGTACGGTTTCGGGGAGGGGTTCGGGTAGGGCGTAGGGTATGGATTAGGGTTAGGGCTAGTGTTAGGGTTAGAGCTCGGTTTAGGGTACGGGTTAGGATTAGGGTACGCGTTAGGCTTAGGGTAGGGGTTAGGGTTAGGGTACGCGTTAGGGTGAGGGTAGTTATTAAACCTATCCCACTCTCTAGATACCCCTTAGCACGTAAAGGAATATTATTTGGGTGTCCAGCCATGGAGAAGAGTTTAGACACGAGGAGAAGATAAGGAACACACCCATTATCAAGAAATCACATTAGGATTCTCTTTTTAACCTGTTCCTTAAAACACTAGTGCTTAGGAAATCTATTGGAGGCAGAAGCCGTCAAGGGAAGCTTAGGGCTAGGGTTAGGGTTAGGGTGAGGGTTAGGGTACGGCTTAGGGTACGGGTTCGGGGAGGGGTTCGGGTAGGGCGTAGGGTATGGGTTAGGGTTAGGGTTAGTGTTAGGGTTAGGGCTCGGTTTAGGATACGGGTTAGGATTAGGGTACGCGTTAGTGTTAGGGTAGGGTTTAGGGTTAGGGTACGCGATAGGGTGAGGTTAGTTATTAAACCTATCCCACTCTCTAGATACCCCTTAGCACGTAAAGGAATATTATTTGGGGGTCCAGCCATGGAGAAGAGTTTAGACACTAGGAGAAGATAAGGAACACACCCATTATCAAGAAATCACATTAGGATTCTCTTTTTAACCTGTTCCTTAAAACACTAGTGCTTAGGAAATTTATTGGAGGCAGAAGCAGTGAAGGGTAGCGTAGGGTTAGGGTTAGGGTTAGGGTGAGGGTTAGGGTATGGCTTAGGGTACGGGTTCGGGGAGGGGTTCGGGTAGGGCGTAGGGTATGGGTTAGGGTTAGGGTTAGGGCTAGTGTTAGGTTTAGGGCTCGGTTTAGGGTACGGGTTAGGATTAGGGTACGCGTTAGTGTTAGGGTAGGGGTTAGGGTTAGGGTACGCATTAGGATGAGGTTAATTATTAAACCTATCCCACTCTCTAGATACCCCTTAGCACGTAAAGGAATATTATTTGGGGGTCCAGCCATGGAGAAGAGTTTAGACACGAGGAGAAGATAAGGAACACACCCATTATCAGGAAATCACATTAGGATTCTCTTTTTAGCCTGTTCCTTAAAACACTAGTGCTTAGGAAATCTATTGGAGGCAGAAACTGTCAAGGGTAGCTTAGGGTTAGGGTTAGGGTTAGGGTGACGGTTAGGGTAAGGCTTAGGGTACGGGTTCGGGGAGGGGTTCGGGTAGGGCGTAGGGTATGGGTTAGGGTTAGGGGTAGGGTTAGTGTTAGGGTTAGGGCTCGGTTTAGGTTACGGGTTAGGATTAGGGTACGCGTTAGGGTGAGGGTAGGGGTTAGGGTTAGGGTACGCGTTGGGGTGAGGGTAGTTATTGAACCTATCCCACTCTCTAGATACCCCTTAGCACGTAAAGGAATATTATTTGGGGGTCCAGCCATGGAGAAGAGTTTAGACACGAGGAGAAGATAAGGAACACACCCATTATCAAGAAATCACATTAGGATTCTCTTTTTAACCTGTTCCTTAAAACACTAGTGCTTAGGAAATCTATTGGAGGCAGAAGCAGTCAAGGGTAGCTTAGGGTTCGGGTTAGGGTTAGGGTGAGGGTTAGGGTACGGCTTACGGTACGGGTTCGGGGAGGGGTTCGGGTAGGGCGTAGGGTATGGGTTAGGGTTAGGGTTAGGGTTAGTGTTAGGTTTAGGTCTCGGTTTAGGGTACGGGTTAGGATTAGGGTACGCGTTAGGGTTAGGGTAGGGGTTAGGGTTAGGGTACGCGTTAGGGTGAGGGTAGTTATTAAACCTATCCCACTCTCTAGATACCCCTTAGCACGTAAAGGAATATTATTTGGGGGTCCAGCCATGGAGAAGAGTTTAGACACGAGGAGAAGATAAGGAACACACCCATTATCAAGAAATCACATTAGGATTCTCTTTTTAACCTGTTCCTTAAAACACTAGTGCTTAGGAAATCTATTGGAGGCAGAAGCCGTCAAGGGTAGCTTAGGGCTAGGGTTAGGGTTAGGGTGAGGGTTAGGGTACGGCTTAGGGTACGGGTTCGGGGAGGGGTTCGGGTAGGGCGTAGGGTATGGGTTAGGGTTAGGGTTCGGGTTAGTGTTAGGGTTAGGGCTCGGTTTAGGCTACGGGTTAGGATTAGGGTACGTGTTAGGGTTAGGGTAGGGGTTAGGGTTAGGGTACGCGTTAGGGTGAGGGTAGTTATTAAACCTATCCCACTCTCTAGATACCCGTTAGCACGTAAAGGAATATTATTTGGGGGTCCAGCCATGGAGAAGAGTTTAGACAGGAGGAGAAGATAAGGAACACACCCATTATCAAGAAATCACATTAGGATTCTCTTTTTAATCTGTTCCTTAAAACACTAGTGCTTAGGAAATCTATTGGAGGCAGAAGCAGTCAAGGGTAGCTTAGGGTTAGGGTTAGGGTTACGGTGAGGGTTAGGGTACGGCTTAGGGTACGGGTTCGGGGAGGGTTTCGGGTAGGGCGTAGGGTATGGGTTAGGGTTAGGGTTAGGGTTAGTGTTAGGGTTAGGGCTCGGTTTAGGGTACGGGTTAGGATTAGGGTATGCGTTAGTGTTAGGGTAGGGGTTAGGGTTAGGGTACGCGATAGGATGAGGTTAGTTATTAAACCTATCCCACTCTCTAGATACCCCTTAGCACGTAAAGGAATATTATTTGGGGGTCCAGCCATGGGGAAGAGTTTAGACACTAGGAGAAGGTAAGGAACACACCCATTATCACGAAATCACATTAGGATTCTCTTTTTAACCTGTTCCTTAAAACAATAGTGCTTAGGAAATCTATTGGAGGCAAAAGCAGTCAAGGGTAGCTTAGGGTTAGGGTAAGGGTTAGGGTGAGGGTTAGGGTACGGCTTAGGGTACGGGTTCGGGGAGGGGTTCGGGTAGGGCGTAGGGTATGGTTTAGGGTTAAGGTTAGGGCTAGTGTTAGGGTTAGGGCTCGGTTTAGGCTACGGGTTAGGATTAGGGTACGCGTTAGAGTTAGGGTAGGGGTTAGGGTTAGGGTACGCATTAGGGTGAGGGTAGTTATTAAACCTATCCCACTCTCTAGATACCCCTTAGCACGTAAAGGAGTATTATTTGGGGGTCCAGCCATGGAGAAGAGTTTAGACACTAGGAGAAGTTAAGGAACACACCCATTATCACGAAATCATATTAGGATTCTCTTTTTAACCTGTTCCTTAAAACACTACTGCTTAGGAAATCTATTAGAGGCAGAAGCCATCAAGGGTAGCTTAGGGCTAGGGTTAGGTTTAGGGTGAGGGTTAGGGTATGGCTTAGGGTACGGGTTCGGGGAGGGGTTTGGGTAGGGCGTAGGGTATGGGTTTGGGTTAGGGTTAGGGTTAGGGTTAGTGTTAGGGTTAGGGCTCGGTTTAGGGTACGGGTTAGGATTAGGGTACGCGTTAGTGTTAGGATAGGGGTTAGGGTTAGGGTACGCGATAGGGTGAGGTTAGTTATTAAACCTATCCCACTCTCTAGATACCCATTAGCACGTAAAGGAATTTTATTTGGGGGTCCAGGCATGGAGAAGAGTTTAGACACTAGGAGAAGATAAGGAACACACCCATTATCAAGAAATCACATTAGGATTCTCTTTTTAACCTGTTCCTTAAAACACTAGTGCTTAGGAAATCTATTGGAGGCAGAAGCAGTCAAGGGTAGCTTAGGGTTAGGGTTAGGGTTAGGGTGAGGGTTAGGGTACGGCTTAGGGTACGGGTTCGGGGAGGGTTTCGGGTAGGGCGTAGGGTATGGGTTAGGGTTAGGGTTAGGGCTAGTGTTAGGGTTAGGGCTCGGTTTAGGCTACGGGTTAGGATTAGGGTACGCGTTCGGGTTAGGGTAGGGGTTAGGGTTAGGGTACGCATTAGGGTGAGGGTAGTTATTAAACCTATCCCACTCTCTAGATACCCCTTAGCACGTAAAGGAATATTATTTGGGGGTCCAGCCATGGAGAAGAGTTTAGACACTAGGAGAAGATAAGGAACACACCCATTATCACGAAATCACATTAGGATTCTCTTTTTAACCTGTTCCTTAAAACACTAGTGCTTAGGAAATCTATTGGAGGCAGAAGCAGTCAAGGGTAGCGTAGGGTTAGGGTTAGGGTTAGGGTGAGGGTTAGGGTATGGCTTAGGGTACGGGTTCGGGGAGGGGTTCGGGTAGGGCGTAGGGTATGGGTTAGGGCTAGTGTTAGGGTTAGGGCTCGGTTTAGGGTACGGGTTAGGATTAGGGTACACGTTAGGGTTAGGGTAGGGGTTAGGGTTAGGGTACGCATTAGGGTGAGGGTAGTTATTAAACCTATCCCACTCTCTAGATACCCATTAGCACGAAAAGGAATATTATTTGGGGGTCCAGCCATGGAGAAGAGTTTAGACACGAGGAGAAGATAAGGAACACACCCATTATCAAGAAATCACATTAGGATTCTCTTTTTAACCTGTTCCTTAAAACACTAGTGCTTAGGAAATCTATTGGAGGCAGAAGCAGTCAAGGGTAGCTTAGAGTTAGGGTTAGGGTTAGGGTGAGGGTTAGGGTAAGGCTTAGGGTACGGTTTCGGGGAGGGGTTCGGGTAGGGCGTAGGGTATGGGTTAGGGTTAGGGTTAGGGTTAGTGTTAGGGTTAGGGCTCGGTTTAGGGTACGGGTTAGGAATGGGGTACGCGTTAGGGTTAGGGTAGGGATTAGGGTTAGGGTACGCGTTAGGGTGAGTGTAGTTATTAAACCTCACCCTCTCTCTAGATAACCCTTAGCACGTAAAGGAATAGTATTTGGGGGTCCAGCCATGGAGAAGCGTTTAGACACTAGGAGAAGATAAGGAACACACCCATTATCACGAAATCACATTAGGATTCTCTTTTTAACCTGTTCCTTAAAACACTAGTGCTTAGGAAATCTATTGGAGGCAGAAGGCGTCAAGGGTAGCTTAGGGCTAGGGTTAGGGTTAGGGTGAGGGTTAGGGTACGGCTTAGGGTACGGGTTCGGGGAGGGTTTCGGGTAGGGCGTAGGGTATGGTTTAGGGTTAGGGTTAGGGCTAGTGTTAGGGTTAGGGCTCGGTTTACGGTACGAGTTAGGATTAGGGTACGCGTTAGGGTTAGGGTAGGGGTTAGGGTTAGGGTACGCGTTAGGGTGAGGGTAGTTATTAAACCTATCCCACTCTCTAGATACCCCTTAGCACGTAAAGGAATATTATTTGGGGGTCCAGCCATGGAGAAGAGTTTAGACACGAGGAGAAGATAAGGAACACACCCATTATCAAGAAATCACATTAGGATTCTCTTTTTAACCTGTTCCTTAAAACACTAGTGCTTAGGAAATCTATTGGAGGCAGAAGCAGTCAAGGGTAGCGTAGGGTTAGGGTTAGGGTTAGGGTGAGGGTTAGGGTACGGCTTAGGGTACGGGTTCGGGGAGGGGTTCGGGTAGGGCGTAGGGTATGGGTTAGGGTTAGGGTTAGGGCTAGTGTTAGGGTTAGGGCTCGGTTTAGGGTACGGGTTAGGATTAGGGTACGCGTTAGTGTTAGGGTAGGGGTTAGGGTTAGGGTACGCATTAGGATGAGGGTAATTATTAAACCTATCCCACTCTCTAGATACCCCTTAGCACGTAAAGGAATATTATTTGGGGGTCCAGCCATGGAGAAGAGTTTAGACACGAGGAGAAGATAAGGAACACACCCATTATCAGGAAATCACATTAGGATTCTCTTTTTAGCCTGTTCCTTAAAACACTAGTGCTTAGGAAATCTATTGGAGGCAGAAACAGTCAAGGGGAGCTTAGGGTTAGGGTTAGGGTTAGGGTGACGGTTAGGGTAAGGCTTAGGGTACGGGTTCGGGGAGGGGTTCGGGTAGGGCGTAGGGTATGGGTTAGGGTTAGGGTTAGGGTTAGTGTTAGGGTTAGGGCTCGGTTTAGGTTACGGGTTAGGATTAGGGTACGCGTTAGGGTGAGGGTAGGGGTTAGGGTTAGGGTACGCGTTAGGGTGAGGGTAGTTATTAAACCTCTCCCTCTCTCTAGATACCCCTTAGCACGTAAAGGAATATTATTTGGGGGTCCAGCCATGGAGAAGAGTTTAGACACTAGGAGAAGATAAGGAACACACCCATTATCAAGAAATCACATTAGGATTCTCTTTGTAACCTGTTCCTTTAAACACTAGTGCTTAGGAAATCTATTGGAGGCAGAAGCAGTCAAGGGTAGCTTAGGGTTAGGGATAGGGTTAGGGTGAGGGTTAGGGAATGGCTTTGGTTACGGGTTCGGGGAGTGTTTCAGGTAGGGCGTAGGGTATTGGTTAGGGTTAGGGTTAGTGTTAGGGTTAGGGCTCGGTTTAGGGTACGGGTTAGGATTAGGGTACGCGTTAGTGTTAGGGTAGGGGTTAGGGTTAGGGTACGCGATAGGGTGAGGTTAGTTATTAAACCTATCCCACTCTCTAGATACCCCTTAGCACGTAAAGGAATATTATTTGGGGGTCCAGCCATGGAGAAGAGTTTAGACACTAGGAGAAGATAAGGAACACCCCCATTATCAAGAACTCACATTAGGATTCTCTTTTTAACCTGTTCCTTAAAACACTAATGCTTAGGAAATCTATTGGAGGCAGAAGCAGTCAAGGGTAGCTTAGGGCTAGGGTTAGGGTTAGGGTGAGGGTTAGGGTACTGCTTAGGGTACGGGTTCGGGGAGGGGTTCGGGTAGGGCGTAGCGTATGGGTTAGGGTTAGGGTTAGGGTAAGTGTTAGGGATAGAGCTCGGTTTAGGGTACGGGTTAGGATTAGGGTACGCGTTAGTGTTAGGGAAGGGGTTAGGGTTACGGTACGCGATAGGGTGAGGTTAGTTATTAAACCTATCCCACTCTCTAGATACCCCTTAGCACGTAAAGGAATATTATTTGGGGGTCCAGCCATGGAGAAGAGTTTAGACACTAGGAGAAGATAAGGAACACACCCATTATCAAGAAATCACATTAGGATTCTCTTTTTAACCTGTTCCTTAAAACACTAGTGCTTAGGAAATCTATTGGAGGCAGAAGCAGTCAAGGGTAGCTTAGGGTTAGGGTTAGGGTTAGGGTGAGGGTTAGGGTACGGCTTAGGGTACGGGTTCGGGGA
This sequence comes from Balaenoptera acutorostrata, assembly GCF_949987535.1. Taxonomy (NCBI): domain Eukaryota; kingdom Metazoa; phylum Chordata; class Mammalia; order Artiodactyla; family Balaenopteridae; genus Balaenoptera; species Balaenoptera acutorostrata. The sequence goes on along the minus strand of NW_026646256.1, from coordinate 32,396 downwards.
GGGGTTCGGGTAAGGCGTAGGGTATGGGTTAGGGTTAGGGTTAGGGCTAGTGTTAGGGTTAGGGCTCGGTTTAGGCTACGGGTTAGGATTAGGGTATGCGTTCGGGTTAGGGTAGGGGTTAGGGTTAGGGTACGCATTAGGGTGAGGGTAGTTATTAAACCTATCCCACTCTCTAGATACCCCTTAGCACGTAAAGGAATATTATTGGGGGGTCCAGCCATGGAGAAGAGTTTAGACACTAGGAGAAGATAAGGAACACACCCATTATCACGAAATCACATTAGGATTCTCTTTTTAACCTGTTCCTTAAAACACTAGTGCTTAGGAAATCTATTGGAGGCAGAAGCCGTCAAGGGTAGCTTAGGGCTAGGGTTAGGGTTAGGGTGAGGGTTAGGGTACGGCTTAGGGTACGGGTTCGGGGAGGGTTTCGGGTAGGGCGTAGGGTATGGTTTAGGGTTAGGGTTAGGGCTAGTGTTAGGGTTAGGGCTCGGTTTACGGTACGAGTTAGGATTAGGGTACGCGTTAGGGTTAGGGTAGGGGTTAGGGTTAGGGTACGCGTTAGGGTGAGGGTAGTTATTAAACCTATCCCACTCTCTAGATACCCCTTAGCACGTAAAGGAATATTATTTGGGGGTCCAGCCATGGAGAAGAGTTTAGACACTAGGAGAAGATATGGAACACACCCATTATCAAGAAATCACATTAGGATTCTCTTTTTAACCTGTTCCTTAAAACACTAGTGCTTAGGAAATCTATTGGAGGCAGAAGCAGTCAAGGGTAGCGTAGGGTTGGGGTTAGGGTTAGGGTGAGGGTTAGGGTACGGCTTAGGGTACGGGTTCGGGGAGGGGTTCGGGTAGGGCGTAGGGTATGGGTTAGGGCTAGTGTTAGGGTTAGGGCTCGGTTTAGGGTACGGGTTAGGATTAGGGTACACGTTAGGGTTAGGGTAGGGGTTAGGGTTAGGGTACGCATTAGGGTGAGGGTAGTTATTAAACCTATCCCACTCTCTAGATACCCATTAGCACGAAAAGGAATATTATTTGGGGGTCCAGCCATGGAGAAGAGTTTAGACACGAGGAGAAGATAAGGAACACACCCATTATCAAGAAATCACATTAGGATTCTCTTTTTAACCTGTTCCTTAAAACACTAGTGCTTAGGAAATCTATTGGAGGCAGAAGCAGTCAAGGGTAGCTTACAGTTAGGGTTAGGGTTAGGGTGAGGGTTAGGGTAAGGCTTAGGGTACGGTTTCGGGGAGGGGTTCGGGTAGGGCGTAGGGTATGGGTTAGGGTTAGGGTTAGGGTTAGTGTTAGGGTTAGGGCTCGGTTTAGGGTACGGGTTAGGATTAGGGTACGCGTTAGGGTTAGGGTAGGGATTAGGGTTAGGGTACGCGTTAGGGTGAGGGTAGTTATTAAACCTCACCCTCTCTCTAGATAACCCTTAGCACGTAAAGGAATAGTATTTGGGGGTCCAGCCATGGAGAAGCGTTTAGACACTAGGAGAAGATAAGGAACACACCCATTATCACGAAATCACATTAGGATTCTCTTTTTAACCTGTTCCTTAAAACACTAGTGCTTAGGAAATCTATTGGAGGCAGAAGCAGTCAAGGGTAGCTTAGCGTTCGGGTTAGGGTTAGGGTGAGGGTTAGGGTACGGCTTAGGGTACGGGTTCGGGGAGGGGTTCGGGTACGGCGTAGGGTATGGGTTAGGGTTAGTTTTAGGGTTAGGGCTCGGTTTAGGATATGGGTTAGGATTAGGGTACGCGTTAGGGTTAGGGTTGGGGTTAGGGTTAGGGTACGCGTTAGGGTGAGGGTAGTTATTAAACCTATCACACTCTCTACATACCCCTTAGCACGTAAAGGAATATTATTTGGGGGTCCAGCCATGGAGAAGAGTTTAGATACTAGGAGAAGATAAGGAACACCCCCATTATCAAGAACTCACATTAGGATTCTCTTTTTAACCTGTTCCTTAAAACACTAATGCTTAGGAAATCTATTGGAGGCAGAAGCAGTCAAGGGTAGCTTAGGGCTAGGGTTAGGGTTAGGGTGAGGGTTAGGGTACGGCTTAGGGTACGGGTTCGGGGAGGGGTTCGGGTAGGGCGTAGCGTATGGGTTAGGGTTAGGGTTAGGGTAAGTGTTAGGGATAGAGCTCGGTTTAGGGTACGGGTTAGGATTAGGGTACGCGTTAGTGTTAGGGAAGGGGTTAGGGTTACGGTACGCGATAGGGTGAGGTTAGTTATTAAACCTATCCCACTCTCTAGATACCCCTTAGCACGTAAAGGAATATTATTTGGGGGTCCAGCCATGGAGAAGAGTTTAGACACTAGGAGAAGATAAGGAACACACCCATTATCAAGAAATCACATTAGGATTCTCTTTTTAACCTGTTCCTTAAAACACTAGTGCTTAGGAAATCTATTGGAGGCAGAAGCAGTCAAGGGTAGCTTAGGGTTAGGGTTAGGGTTAGGGTGAGGGTTAGGGTACGGCTTAGGGTACGGGTTCGGGGAGGGGTTCGGGTAAGGCGTAGGGTATGGGTTAGGGTTAGGGTTAGGGCTAGTGTTAGGGTTAGGGCTCGGTTTAGGCTACGGGTTAGGATTAGGGTATGCGTTCGGGTTAGGGTAGGGGTTAGGGTTAGGGTACGCATTAGGGTGAGGGTAGTTATTAAACCTATCCCACTCTCTAGATACCCCTTAGCACGTAAAGGAATATTATTTGGGGGTCCAGACATGGAGAAGAGTTTAGACACTAGGAGAAGATAAGGAACACACCCATTATCACGAAATCACATTAGGATTCTCTTTTTAACCTGTTCCTTAAAACACTAGTGCTTAGGAAATCTATTGGAGGCAGAAGCCGTCAAGGGTAGCTTAGGGCTAGGGTTAGGGTTAGGGTGAGGGTTAGGGTACGGCTTAGGGTACGGGTTCGGGGAGGGTTTCGGGTAGGGCGTAGGGTATGGTTTAGGGTTAGGGTTAGGGCTAGTGTTAGGGTTAGGGCTCGGTTTACGGTACGAGTTAGGATTAGGGTACGCGTTAGGGTTAGGGTAGGGGTTAGGGTTAGGGTACGCGTTAGGGTGAGGGTAGTTATTAAAGCTATCCCACTCTCTAGATACCCCTTAGCACGTAAAGGAATATTATTTGGGGGTCCAGCCATGGAGAAGAGTTTAGACACGAGGAGAAGATATGGAACACACCCATTATCAAGAAATCACATTAGGATTCTCTTTTTAACCTGTTCCTTAAAACACTAGTGCTTAGGAAATCTATTGGAGGCAGAAGCAGTCAAGGGTAGCGTAGGGTTAGGGTTAGGGTTAGGGTGAGGGTTAGGGTACGGCTTAGGGTACGGGTTCGGGGAGGGGTTCGGGTAGGGCGTAGGGTATGGGTTAGGGTTAGGGTTAGGGCTAGTGTTAGGGTTAGGGCTCGGTTTAGGGTACGGGTTAGGATTAGGGTACGCGTTAGTGTTAGGGTACGGGTTAGGGTTAGGGTACGCATTAGGATGAGGGTAATTATTAAACCTATCCCACTCTCTAGATACCCCTTAGCACGTAAAGGGATATTATTTGGGGGTCCAGCCATGGAGAAGAGTTTAGACACGAGGAGAAGATAAGGAACACACCCATTATCAGGAAATCACATTAGGATTCTCTTTTTAGCCTGTTCCTTAAAACACTAGTGCTTAGGAAATCTATTGGAGGCAGAAACAGTCAAGGGTAGCTTAGGGTTAGGGTTAGGGTTAGGGTGACGGTTAGGGTAAGGCTTAGGGTACGGGTTCGGGGAGGGGTTCGTGTAGGGCGTAGGGTATGGGTTAGGGTTACGGTTAGGGTTAGTGTTAGGGTTAGGGCTCGGTTTAGGGTACGGGTTAGGATTAGGGTACGCATTAGGGTTAGGGTAGGGGTTAGGGTTAGGGTACGCGTTAGGGTGAGGGTAGTTATTAAACCTATCCCACTCTCTAGATACCCCTTAGCACGTAAAGGAATATTATTTGGGGGTCCAGCCATGGAGAAGAGTTTAGACACGAGGAGAAGATAAGGAACACACCCATTATCAAGAAATCACATTAGGATTCTCTTTTTAACCTGTTCCTTAAAAGACTAGTGCTTAGGAAATCTATTGGAGGCAGAAGCAGTCAAGGGTAGCTTAGGGTTAGGGATAGGGTTAGGGTGAGGGTTAGGGAATGGCTTTGCTTACGGGTTCGGGGAGTGTTTCAGGTAGGGCGTAGGGTATGGGTTAGGGTTAGGGTTAGGGTTAGTGTTAGGGTTAGGGCTCGGTTTAGGGTACGGGTTAGGATTAGGGTACGCGTTAGTGTTAGGGTAGGGGTTAGGGTTAGGGTACGCGATAGGGTGAGGTTAGTTATTAAACCTATCCCACTCTCTAGATACCCCTTAGCACGTAAAGGAATATTATTTGGGGGTCCAGCCATGGAGAAGAGTTTAGACACTAGGAGAAGATAAGGAACACACCCATTATCAAGAAATCACATTAGGATTCTCTTTTTAAACTGTTCCTTAAAACACTAGTGCTTAGGAAATCTATTGGAGGCAGAAGCAGTCAAGGGTAGCTTAGGGTTAGGGTTAGGGTTAGGGTGAGGTTTAGGGTACGGCTTAGGATACGGGTTCGGGGAGGGGTTCGGGTAGGGCGTAGGGTATGGGTTAGGGTTAGGGTTAGGGCTAGTGTTAGGGTTAGGGCTCGGTTTAGGCTACGGGTTAGGAATAGGGTACGCGTTAGGGTTAGGGTAGGGGTTAGGTTTAGGGTACGCATTAGGGTGAGGGTTGTTATTAAACCTATCCCACTCTCTAGATACCCCTTAGCACGTAAAGGAATATTATTTGGGGGTCCAGCCATGGAGAAGAGTTTAGACACTAGGAGAAGATAAGGAACACACCCATTATCACGAAATCACATTAGGATTCTCTTTTTAACCTGTTCCTTAAAACACTAGTGCTTAGGAAATCTATTGGAGGCAGAAGCCGTCAAGGGTAGCTTAGGGCTAGGGTTAGGGTTAGGGTGAGGGTTAGGGTACGGCTTAGGGTACGGGTTCGGGGAGGGTTTCGGGTAGGGCGTAGGGTATGGTTTAGGGTTAGGGTTAGGGCTAGTGTTAGGGTTAGGGCTCGGTTTAGGGTACGGGTTAGGATTAGGGTACGCGTTAGGGTTAGGGTAGGGGTTAGGGTTAGGGTACGCGATAGGGTGAGGTTAGTTATTAAACCTATCCCACTCTCTAGATACCCCTTAGCACGTAAAGGAATATTATTTGGGGGTCCAGCCATGGAGAAGAGTTTAGACACGAGGAGAAGATAAGGAACACACCCATTATCAAGAAATCACATTAGGATTCTCTTTTTAACCTGTTCCTTAAAAGACTAGTGCTTAGGAAATCTATTGGAGGCAGAAGCAGTCAAGGGTAGCTTAGGGTTAGGGATAGGGTTAGGGTGAGGGTTAGGGAATGGCTTTGCTTACGGGTTCGGGGAGTGTTTCAGGTAGGGCGTAGGGTATGGGTTAGGGTTAGGGTTAGGGTTAGTGTTAGGGTTAGGGCTCGGTTTAGGGTACGGGTTAGGATTAGGGTACGCGTTAGTGTTAGGGTAGGGGTTAGGGTTAGGGTACGCGATAGGGTGAGGTTAGTTATTAAACCTATCCCACTCTCTAGATACCCCTTAGCACGTAAAGGAATATTATTTGGGGGTCCAGCCATGGAGAAGAGTTTAGACACTAGGAGAAGATAAGGAACACACCCATTATCAAGAAATCACATTAGGATTCTCTTTTTAAACTGTTCCTTAAAACACTAGTGCTTAGGAAATCTATTGGAGGCAGAAGCAGTCAAGGGTAGCTTAGGGTTAGGGTTAGGGTTAGGATGAGGGTTAGGGTACGGCTTAGGATACGGGTTCGGGGAGGGGTTCGGGTAGGGCGTAGGGTATGGGTTAGGGTTAGGGTTAGGGCTAGTGTTAGGGTTAGGGCTCGGTTTAGGCTACGGGTTAGGAATAGGGTACGCGTTAGGGTTAGGGTAGGGGTTAGGTTTAGGGTACGCATTAGGGTGAGGGTTGTTATTAAACCTATCCCACTCTCTAGATACCCCTTAGCACGTAAAGGAATATTATTTGGGGGTCCAGCCATGGAGAAGAGTTTAGACACTAGGAGAAGATAAGGAACACACCCATTATCACGAAATCACATTAGGATTCTCTTTTTAACCTGTTCCTTAAAACACTAGTGCTTAGGAAATCTATTGGAGGCAGAAGCCGTCAAGGGTAGCTTAGGGCTAGGGTTAGGGTTAGGGTGAGGGTTAGGGTACGGCTTAGGGTACGGGTTCGGGGAGGGTTTCGGGTAGGGCGTAGGGTATGGTTTAGGGTTAGGGTTAGGGCTAGTGTTAGGGTTAGGGCTCGGTTTAGGGTACGGGTTAGGATTAGGGTACGCGTTAGGGTTAGGGTAGGGGTTAGGGTTAGGGTACGCGTTTGGGTGAGGGTAGTTATTAAACCTATCCCACTCTCTAGATACCCCTTAGCACGTAAAGGAATATTATTTGGGGGTCCAGCCATGGAGAAGAGTTTAGACACTAGGAGAAGATAAGGAACACACCCATTATCAAGAAATCACATTAGGATTCTCTTTTTAACCTGTTCCTTAAAACACTAGTGCTTAGGAAATCTATTGGAGGCAGAAGCAGTCAAGGGTAGCGTAGGGTTAGGGTTAGGGTTAGGGTGAGGGTTAGGGTACGGCTTAGGGTACGGGTTCGGGGAGGGGTTCGGGTAGGGCGTAGGGTATGGTTTAGGGTTAGGGTTAGGGCTAGTGTTAGGGTTAGGGCTCGGTTTGGGGTACGGGTTAGGATTAGGTTACGCGTTAGGGTTAGGGTAGGGGTTAGGGTTAGGGTACGCGTTAGGGTGAGGGTAGTTATTAAACCTATCCCACTCTCCAGATACCCCTTAGCACGTAAAGGAATATTATTTGGGGGTCCAGCCATGGAGAAGAGTTTAGACACGAGGAGAAGATAAGGAACACACCCATTATCAAGAAATCACATTAGGATTCTCTTTTTAACCTGTTCCTTAAAACACTAGTGCTTAGGAAATTTATTGGAGGCAGAAGCAGTCAAGGGTAGCGTAGGGTTAGGGTTAGGGTTAGGGTGAGGGTTAGGGTACGGCTTAGGGTACGGGTTCGGGGAGGGGTTCGGGTAGGGCGTAGGGTATGGGTTAGGGCTAGTGTTAGGGTTAGGGCTCGGTTTAGGGTACGGGTTAGGATTAGGGTACGCGTTAGGGTTAGGGTAGGGGTTAGGGTTAGGGTACGCATTAGGGTGAGGGTAGTTATTAAACCTATCCCACTCTCTAGATACCCCTTAGCACGTAAAGGAATATTATTTGGGGGTCCAGCCATGGAGAAGAGTTTAGACACGAGTAGAAGATAAGGAACACACCCATTATCAAGAAATCACATTAGGATTCTCTTTCTAACCTATTCCTTAAAACACTACTGCTTAGGAAATCTATTGGAGGCAGAAGCAGTCAAGGGAAGCTTAGGGTTAGGTTTAGGGTTACGGTGAGGGTTAGGGTACGGCTTAGGGTACGGGTTCGGGGAGGGGTTCGGGTAGGGCGTAGGGTATGGGTTAGGGTTAGGGTTAGGGTTAGGGCTCGGTTTAGGGTACGGGTTAGGATTAGGGTACGCGTTAGGGTTAGGGTAGGGGTTAGGGTTAGGGTACGCGTTAGGGTGAGGGTAGTTATTAAACCTCTCCCTCTCTCTAGATACCCCTTAGCACGTAAAGGAATATTATTTGGGGGTCCAGCCATGGAGAAGAGTTTAGACACTAGGAGAAGATAAGGAACACACCCATTATCAAGAAATCACATTAGGATTCTCTTTGTAACCTGTTCCTTAAAACACTAGTGCTTAGGAAATCTATTGGAGGCAGAAGCAGTCAAGGGTAGCTTAGGGTTAGGGATAGGGTTAGGGTGAGGGTTAGGGAATGGCTTAGGTTACGGGTTCGGGGAGGGTTTCGGGTAGGGCGTAGGGTATGGGTTAGGGTTAGGGTTAGGGTTAGTGTTAGGGTTAGGGCTCGGTTTAGGGTACGGGTTAGGATTAGGGTACGCGTTAGTGTTAGGGTAGGGGTTAGGGTTAGGGTACGCGATAGGGTGAGGTTAGTTATTAAACCTATCCCACTCTCTAGATACCCCTTAGCACGTAAAGGAATATTATTTGGGGGTCCAGCCATGGAGAAGAGTTTAGACACTAGGAGAAGATAAGGAACACACCCATTATCAAGAAATCACATTAGGATTCTCTTTTGAACTTGTTCCTTAAAACACTAGTGCTTAGGAAATCTATTGGAGGCAGAAGCAGTCAAGGGTAGCTTAGTGTTAGGGTTAGGGTTAGGGTGAGGGTTAGGGTACGGCTTAGGGTACGGGTTCGGGGAGGGGTTCGGGTAGGGCGTAGGGTATGGGTTAGGGTTAGGGTTAGGGCTAGTGTTAGGGTTAGGGCTCGGTTTAGGCTACGGGTTAGGATTAGGGTACGCGTTAGGGTTAGGGTAGGGGTTAGGGTTAGGGTACGCGTTAGGGTGAGGGTAGTTATTAAACCTATCCCACTCTCTAGATACCCCTTAGCACGTAAAGGAATATTATTTGGGGGTCCAGCCATGGAGAAGAGTTTAGACACGAGGAGAAGATAAGGAACACACCCATTATCAAGAAATCACATTAGGATTCTCTTTTTAACCTGTTCCTTAAAACACTAGTGCTTAGGAAATCTATTGGAGGCAGAAGCAGTCAAGGGTAGCGTAGGGTTAGGGTTAGGGTTAGGGTGAGGGTTAGGGTACGGCTTAGGGTACGGGTTCGTTGAGGGGTTCGTGTAGGGCGTAGGGTATGGGTTAGGGCTAGTGTTAGGGTTAGGGCTCGGTTTAGGGTACGGGTTAGGATTAGGGTACGCGTTAGGGTTAGGGTAGGGGTTAGGGTTAGGGTACGCATTAGGGTGAGGGTAGTTATTAAACCTATCCCACTCTCTAGATACCCCTTAGCACGTAAAGGAATATTATTTGGGGGTCCAGCCATGGAGAAGAGTTTAGACACGAGGAGAAGATAAGGAACACACCCATTATCAAGAAATCACATTAGGATTCTCTTTTTAACCTGTTCCTTAAAACACTACTGCTTAGGAAATCTATTGGAGGCAGAAGCAGTCAAGGGAAGCTTAGGGTTAGGGTTAGGGTTACGGTGAGGGTTAGGGTACGGCTTAGGGTATGGTTTCGGTTAGGGGTTCGGGTAGGGCGTAGGGTATGGGTTAGGGTTAGGGTTAGGGTTAGTGTTAGGTTTAGGGCTCGGTTTAGGGTACGGGTTAGGATTAGGGTACGCGTTAGGGTTAGGGTAGGGGTTAGGGTTAGGGTACACGTTAGGGTGAGGGTAGTTATTAAACCTCTCCCTCTCTCTAGATAACCCTTAGCACGTAAAGAAATATTATTTGGGGGTCCAGCCATGGAGAAGAGTTTAGACACTAGGAGAAGATAAGGAACACACCCATTATCAAGAAATCACATTAGGATTCTCTTTGTAACCTGTTCCTTAAAACACTAGTGCTTAGGAAATCTATTGGATGCAGAAGCAGTCAAGGGTAGCTTAGGGTTAGGGATAGGGTTAGGGTGAGGGTTAGGGAATGGCTTAGGTTACGGGTTCGGGGAGGGTTTCGGGTAGGGCGTAGGGTATGGGTTAGGGTTAGGGTTAGGGTTAGTGTTAGGGTTAGGGCTCGGTTTAGGGTACGGGTTAGGATTAGGGTACGCGTTAGTGTTAGGGTAGGGGTTAGGGTTAGGGTACGCGATAGGGTGAGGTTAGTTATTAAACCTATCCCACTCTCTAGATACCCCTTAGCACGTAAAGGAATATTATTTGGGGGTCCAGCCATGGAGAAGAATTTAGACACTAGGAGAAGATAAGGAACACACCCATTATCAAGAAATCACATTAGGATTCTCTTTTTAACCTGTTCCTTAAAACACTAGTGCTTAGGAAATCTATTGGAGGCAGAAGCAGTCAAGGGTAGCTTAGGCTTAGGGTTAGGGTTAGGGTGAGGGTTAGGGTACGGCTTAGGTTACGGGTTCGGGGAGGGGTTCGGGTAGGGCGTAGGGTATGGGTTAGGGCTAGTGTTAGGGTTAGGGCTCGGTTTAGGGTACGGGTTAGGATTAGGGTACGCGTTAGGGTTAGGGTAGGGGTTAGGGTTAGGGTACGCATTAGGGTGAGGGTAGTTATTAAACCTATCCCACTCTCTAGATACCCCTTAGCACGTAAAGGAATATTATTTGGGGGTCCAGCCATGGAGAAGAGTTTAGACACGAGGAGAAGATAAGGAACACACCCATTATCAAGAAATCACATTAGGATTCTCTTTCTAACCTATTCCTTAAAACACTACTGCTTAGGAAATCTATTGGAGGCAGAAGCAGTCAAGGGAAGCTTAGGGTTAGGTTTAGGGTTACGGTGAGGGTTAGGGTACGGCTTAGGGTACGGGTTCGGGGAGGGGTTCGGGTAGGGCGTAGGGTATGGGTTAGGGTTAGGGTTAGGGTTAGGGCTCGGTTTAGGGTACGGGTTAGGATTAGGGTACGCGTTAGGGTTAGGGTAGGGGTTAGGGTTAGGGTACGCGTTAGGGTGAGGGTAGTTATTAAACCTCTCCCTCTCTCTAGATACCCCTTAGCACGTAAAGGAATATTATTTGGGGGTCCAGCCATGGAGAAGAGTTTAGACACTAGGAGAAGATAAGGAACACACCCATTATCAAGAAATCACATTAGGATTCTCTTTGTAACCTGTTCCTTAAAACACTAGTGCTTAGGAAATCTATTGGAGGCAGAAGCAGTCAAGGGTAGCTTAGGGTTAGGGATAGGGTTAGGGTGAGGGTTAGGGAATGGCTTAGGTTACGGGTTCGGGGAGGGTTTCGGGTAGGGCGTAGGGTATGGGTTAGGGTTAGGGTTAGGGTTAGTGTTAGGGTTAGGGCTCGGTTTAGGGTACGGGTTAGGATTAGGGTACGCGTTAGTGTTAGGGTAGGGGTTAGGGTTAGGGTACGCGATAGGGTGAGGTTAGTTATTAAACCTATCCCACTCTCTAGATACCCCTTAGCACGTAAAGGAATATTATTTGGGGATCCAGCCATGGAGAAGAGTTTAGACACTAGGAGAAGATAAGGAACACACCCATTATCAAGAAATCACATTAGGATTCTCTTTTGAACCTGTTCCTTAAAACACTAGTGCTTAGGAAATCTATTGGAGGCAGAAGCAGTCAAGGGTAGCTTAGTGTTAGGGTTAGGGTTAGGGTGAGGGTTAGGGTACGGCTTAGGGTACGGGTTCGGGGAGGGGTTCGGGTAGGGCGTAGGGTATGGGTTAGGGTTAGGGTTAGGGCTAGTGTTAGGGTTAGGGCTCGGTTTAGGCTACGGGTTAGGATTAGGGTACGCGTTAGGGTTAGGGTAGGGGTTAGGGTTAGGGTACGCGTTAGGGTGAGGGTAGTTATTAAACCTATCCCACTCTCTAGATACCCCTTAGCACGTAAAGGAATATTATTTGGGGGTCCAGCCATGGAGAAGAGTTTAGACACGAGGAGAAGATAAGGAACACACCCATTATCAAGAAATCACATTAGGATTCTCTTTTTAACCTGTTCCTTAAAACACTAGTGCTTAGGAAATCTATTGGAGGCAGAAGCAGTCAAGGGTAGCGTAGGGTTAGGGTTAGGGTTAGGGTGAGGGTTAGGGTACGGCTTAGGGTACGGGTTCGTTGAGGGGTTCGGGTAGGGCGTAGGGTATGGGTTAGGGCTAGTGTTAGGGTTAGGGCTCGGTTTAGGGTACGGGTTAGGATTAGGGTACGCGTTAGGGTTAGGGTAGGGGTTAGGGTTAGGGTACGCATTAGGGTGAGGGTAGTTATTAAACCTATCCCACTCTCTAGATACCCCTTAGCACGTAAAGGAATATTATTTGGGGGTCCAGCCATGGAGAAGAGTTTAGACACGAGGAGAAGATAAGGAACACACCCATTATCAAGAAATCACATTAGGATTCTCTTTTTAACCTGTTCCTTAAAACACTAGTGCTTAGGAAATCTATTGGAGGCAGAAGCAGTCCAGGGTAGCGTAGGGTTAGGGTTAGGGTTAGGGTGAGGGTTAGGGTACGGCTTAGGGTACGGGTTCGGGGAGGGGTTCGGGTAGGGCGTAGGGTATGGGTTAGGGTTAGGGTTAGGGCTAGTGTTAGGGTTAGGGCTCGGTTTAGGCTACGGGTTAGGATTAGGGTACGCCTTAGGGTTAGGGTAGGGTTTAGGTTTAGGGTACGCATTAGGGTGAGGGTAGTTATTAAACCTATCCCACTCTCTAGATACCCCTTAGCACGTAAAGGAATATTATTTGGGGGTCCAGCCATGGAGAAGAGTTTAGACACTAGGAGAAGATAAGGAACACACCCATTATCACGAAATCACATTAGGATTCTCTTTTTAACCTGTTCCTTAAAACACTAGTGCTTAGGAAATCTATTGGAGGCAGAAGCCGTCAAGGGTAGCTCAGGGCTAGGGTTAGGGTTAGGGTGAGGGTTAGGGTTAGGGTACGCGTTAGGGTGAGGGTAGTTATTAAACCTATCCCACTCTCTAGATACCCCTTAGCACGTAAAGGAATATTATTTGGGAGTCCAGCCATGGAGAAGAGTTTAGACACGAGGAGAAGATAAGGAACACACCCATTATCAAGAAATCACATTAGGATTCTCTTTTTAACCTGTTCCTTAAAACACTAGTGCTTAGGAAATCTATTGGAGGCAGAAGCAGTCAAGGGTAGCGTAGGGTTAGGGTTAGGGTTAGGGTGAGGGTTAGGGTACGGCTTAGGGTACGGGTTCGGGGAGGGGTTCGGGTAGGGCGTAGGCTATGGGTTAGGGCTAGTGGTAGGGTTAGGGCTCGGTTTAGAGTACGGGTTAGGATTAGGGTACGCGTTAGGGTTAGGGTAGGGGTTAGGGTTAGGGTACGCATTAGGGTGAGGGTAGTTAGTAAACCTATCCCACTCTCTAGATACCCCTTAACACGTAAAGGAATATTATTTGGGGGTCCAGCCATGGAGAAGAGTTTAGACACTAGGAGAAGATAAGGAACACACCCATTATCAAGAAATCACATTAGGATTCTCTTTTTAACCTGTTCCTTAAAACACTAGTGCTTAGGAAATCTATTGGAGGCAGAAGCAGTCAAGGGTAGCTTAGGGCTAGGGTTAGGGTTAGGGTGAGGGTTAGGGTACGGCTTAGGGTACGGGTTCGGGGAGGGTTTCGGGTAGGGCGTAGGGTATGGTTTAGGTTTAGGGTTAGGGCTAGTGTTAGGGTTAGGGCTCGGTTTAGGGTACGGGTTAGGATTAGGGTACGCGTTAGGGTTAGGGTAGGGGTTAGGTTTAGGGTACGCGTTAGGGTGAGGGTAGTTATTAAACCTATCCCACTCTCTAGATACCCCTTAGTACGTAAAGGAATATTATTTGGGGGTCCAGCCATGGAGAAGAGTTTAGACACGAGGAGAAGATAAGGAACACACCCATTATCAAGAAATCACATTAGGATTCTCTTTTTAACCTGTTCCTTAAAACACTAGTGCTTAGGAAATCTATTGGAGGCAGAAGCAGTCAAGGGTAGCGTAGGGTTAGGGTTAGGGTTAGGGTGAGGGTTAGGGTACGGCTTAGGGTGTGAGTTCGGGGAGGGTTTCGGGTAGGGCGTAGGGTATGGGTTAGGGCTAGTGTTAGGGTTAGGGCTCGGTTTAGGGTACGGGTTAGGATTAGGGTACACGTTAGGGTTAGGGTAGGGGTTAGGGTTAGGGTACGCATTAGGGTGAGGGTAGTTATTAAACCTATCCCACTCTCTAGATACCCCTTAGCACGTAAAGGAATATTATTTGGGGGTCCAGCCATGGAGAAGAGTTTAGACACTAGGAGAAGATAAGGAACACACCCATTATCAAGAAATCACATTAGGATTCTCTTTTTAACCTGTTCCTTAAAACACTAGTGCTTAGGAAATCTATTGGAGGCAGAAGCCGTCAAGGGTAGCTTAGGGCTAGGGTTAGGGTTAGGGTGAGGGTTAGGGTACGGCTTAGGGTACGGGTTCGGGAGGGTTTCGGGTAGGGCGTAGGGTATGGTTTAGGGTTAGGGTTAGGGCTAGTGTTAGGGTTAGGGCTCGGTTTAGGGTACGGGTTAGGATTAGGGTACACGTTAGGGTTAGGGTAGGGGTTAGGGTTAGGGTATGCATTAGGGTGAGGGTAGTTATTAAACCTATCCCACTCTCTAGATACCCCTTAGCACGTAAAGGAATATTATTTGGGGGTCCAGCCATGGAGAAGAGTTTAGATACTAGGAGAAGATAAGGAACACCCCCATTATCAAGAAATCACATTAGGATTCTCTTTTTAACCTGTTCCTTAAAACACTAGTGCTTAGGAAATCTATTGGAGGCAGAAGCAGTCAAGGGAAGCTTAGGGTTAGGGTTAGGGTTACGGTGAGGGTTAGGGTACGGCTTAGGTTACGGGTTCGGGGAGGGGTTCGGGTAGGGCGTAGGGTATGGGTTAGGGTTAGGGTTAGGGTTAGTGTTAGGGTTAGGGCTCGGTTTAGGGTACGGGTTAGGATTAGGGTACGCGTTAGGGTTAGGTTAGGGGTTAGGGTTAGGGTACGCGTTAGGGTGAGGGTAGTTATTAAACCTCTCCCACTCTCTAGATACCCCTTAGCACGTAAAGGAATATTATTTGGGGGTCCAGCCATGGAGAAGAGTTTAGACACTAGGAGAAGATAAGGAACACACCCATTATCAAGAAATCACATTAGGATTCTCTTTTTAACCTGTTCCTTAAAACACTAGTGCTTAGGAAATCTATTGGAGGCAGAAGCCGTCAAGGGTAGCTTAGGGCTAGTGTTAGGGTTAGGGTGAGGGTTAGGGTACGGCTTAGGGTACGGGTTCGGGGAGGGTTTCGGGTAGGGCGTAGGGTATGGTTTAGGGTTAGGGTTAGGGCTAGTGTTAGGGTTAGGGCTCGGTTTAGGGTACGGGTTAGGATTAGGGTACGCGTTAGGGTTAGGGTAGGGGTTAGGGTTAGGCTACGCGTTAGGGTGAGGGTAGTTATTAAACCTATCCCACTCTCTAGATACCCCTTAGCACGTAAAGGAATATTATTTGGGGGTCCAGCCATGGAGAAGAGTTTAGACACGAGGAGAAGATAAGGAACACACCCATTATCAAGAAATCACATTAGGATTCTCTTTTTAACCTGTTCCTTAAAACACTAGTGCTTAGGAAATCTATTGGAGGCAGAAGCAGTCAAGGGTAGCGTAGGGTTAGGGTTAGGGTTAGGGTGAGGGTTAGGGTACGGCTTAGGGTATGAGTTCGGGGAGGGTTTCGGGTAGGGCGTAGGGTATGGGTTAGGGTTAGTGTTAGGGTTAGGGCTCGGTTTAGGGTACGGGTTAGGATTAGGGTAGACGTTAGGGTTAGGGTAGGGGTTAGGGTTAGGGTACGCATTAGGGTGAGGGTAGTTATTAAACCTATCCCACTCTCTAGATACCCCTTAGCACGTAAAGGAATATTATTTGGGGGTCCAGCCATGGAGAAGAGTTTAGATACTAGGAGAAGATAAGGAACACCCCCATTATCAAGAAATCACATTAGGATTCTCTTTTTAACCTGTTCCTTAAAACACTAGTGCTTAGGAAATCTATTGGAGGCAGAAGCAGTCCAGGGTAGCGTAGGGTTAGGGTTAGGGTTAGGGTGAGGGTTAGGGTACGGCTTAGGGTACGGGTTCGGGGAGGGGTTCGGGTAGGGCGTAGGTTATGGGTTAGGGTTAGGGTTAGGGCTAGTGTTAGGGTTAGGGCTCGGTTTAGGCTACGGGTTAGGAATAGGGTACGCGTTAGGGTTAGGGTAGGGGTTAGGGTTAGGGTACGCATTAGGGTGAGGGTTGTTATTAAACCTATCCCACTCTCTAGATACCCCTTAGCACGTAAAGGAATATTATTTGGGGGTCCAGCCATGGAGAAGAGTTTAGACAATAGGAGAAGATAAGGAACACACCCATTATCACGAAATCACATTAGGATTCTCTTTTTAACCTGTTCCTTAAAACACTAGTGCTTAGGAAATCTATTGGAGGCAGAAGCCGTCAAGGGTAGCTTAGGGCTAGGGTTAGGGTTAGGGTGAGGGTTAGGGTACGGCTTAAGGTACGGGTTCGGGGTGGGTTTCGGGTAGGGCGTAGGGTATGGTTTAGGGTTAGGGTTAGGGCTAGTGTTAGGGTTAGGGCTCGGTTTAGGGTACGGGTTAGGATTAGGGTACGCGTTAGGGTTAGGGTAGGGGTTAGGGTTAGGGTACGCGTTAGGGTGAGGGTAGTTATTAAACCTATCCCACTCTCTAGATACCCCTTAGCACGTAAAGGAATATTATTTGGGGGTCCAGCCATGGAGAAGAGTTTAGACACTAGGAGAAGATAAGGAACACCCCCATTATCAAGAAATCACATTAGGATTCTCTTTTTAACCTGTTCCTTAAAACACTAGTGCTTAGGAAATCTATTGGAGGCAGAAGCAGTCCAGGGTAGCGTAGGGTTAGGGTTAGGGTGAGGGTGAGGGTTAGGGTACGGCTTAGGGTACGGGTTCGGGGAGGGTTTCGGGTAGGGCGTAGGGTATGGGTTAGGGTTAGGGTTAGGGCTAGTGTTAGCGTTAGGGCTCGGTTTAGGCTACGGGTTAGGATTAGGGTACGCCTTAGGGTTAGGGTAGGGGTTAGGTTTAGGGTACGCATTAGGGTGAGGGTAGTTATTAAACCTATCCCACTCTCTAGATACCCCTTAGCACGTAAAGGAATATTATTTGGGGGTCCAGCCATGGAGAAGAGTTTAGACACTAGGAGAAGATAAGGAACACACCCATTATCACGAAATCACATTAGGATTCTCTTTTTAACCTGTTCCTTAAAACACTAGTGCTTAGGAAATCTATTGGAGGCAGAAGCCGTCAAGGGTAGCTTAGGGCTAGGGTTAGGGTTAGGGTGAGGGTTAGGGTACGGCTTAGGGTACGGGTTCGGGGAGGGTTTCGGGTAGGGCGTAGGGTATGGTTTAGGGTTAGGGTTAGGGCTAGTGTTAGGGTTAGGGCTCGGTTTAGGGTACGGGTTAGGATTAGGGTACGCGTTAGGGTTAGGGTAGGGGTTAGGGTTAGGGTACGCGTTAGGGTGAGGGTAGTTATTAAACCTATCCCACTCTCTAGATACCCCTTAGCACGTAAAGGAATATTATTTGGGGGTCCAGCCATGGAGAAGAGTTTAGATACTAGGAGAAGATAAGGAACACCCCCATTATCAAGAAATCACATTAGGATTCTCTTTTTAACCTGTTCCTTAAAACACTAGTGCTTAGGAAATCTATTGGAGGCAGAAGCAGTCCAGGGTAGCGTAGGGTTAGGGTTAGGGTTAGGGTGAGGGTTAGGGTACGGCTTAGGGTACGGGTTCGGGGAGGGGTTCGGGTAGGGCGTAGGGTATGGGTTAGGGCTAGTGTTAGGGTTAGGGCTTGGTTTAGAGTACGGGTTAGGATTAGGGTACGCGTTAGGGTTAGGGTAGGGGTTAGGGTTAGGGTACGCATTAGAGTGAGGGTAGTTATTAAACCTATCCCACTCTCTAGATACCCCTTAGCACGTAAAGGAATATTATTTGGGGGTCCAGCCATGGAGAAGAGTTTAGACACGAGGAGAAGATAAGGAACACACCCATTATCAAGAAATCACATTAGGATTCTCTTTTTAACCTGTTCTTTAAAACAATAGTGCTTAGGAAATCTATTGGAGGCAGAAGCAGTCAAGGGAAGCTTAGGGTTAGGGTTAGGGTTACGGTGAGGGTTAGGGTACGGCTTAGGTTACGGGTTCGGGGAGGGGTTCGGGTAGGGCGTAGGGTATGGGTTAGGGTTAGGGTTAGGGTTAGTGTTAGGGTTAGGACTCGGTTTAGGGTACGGGTTAGGATTAGGGTACGCGTTAGGGTTAGGGTAGGGGTTAGGGTTAGGGTACGCGTTAGGGTGAGGGTAGTTATTAAACCTCTCCCACTCTCTAGATACCCCTTAGCACGTAAAGGAATATTATTTGGGGGTCCAGCCATGGAGAAGAGTTTAGACACTAGGAGAAGATAAGGAACACACCCATTATCAAGAAATCACATTAGGATTCTCTTTTTAACCTGTTCCTTAAAACACTCGTGCTTAGGAAATCTATTGGAGGCAGAAGCAGTCCAGGGTAGCGTAGGGTTAGGGTTAGGGTTAGGGTGAGGGTTAGGGTACGGCTTAGGGTACGGGTTCGGGGAGGGGTTCGGGTAGGGCGTAGGGTATGGGTTAGGGCTAGTGTTAGGGTTAGGGCTCGGTTTAGAGTACGGGTTAGGATTAGGGTACGCGTTAGGGTTAGGGTAGGGGTTAGGGTTAGGGTACGCGTTAGGGTGAGGGTAGTTATTAAACCTATCCCACTCTCTAGATACCCCTTAGCACGTAAAGGAATATTATTTGGGGGTCCAGCCATGGAGAAGAGTTTAGACACGAGGAGAAGATAAGGAACACACCCATTATCAAGAAATCACATTAGGATTCTCTTTTTAACCTGTTCCTTAAAACACTAGTGCTTAGGAAATCTATTGGAGGCAGAAGCAGTCAAGGGTAGCGTAGGGTTAGGGCTAGGGTTAGGGTGAGGGTTAGGGTACGGCTTAGGGTACGAGTTCGGGGAGGGTTTCGGGTAGGGCGTAGGGTATGGGTTAGGGCTAGTGTTAGGGTTAGGGCTCGGTTTAGGGTATGGGTTAGGATTAGGGTACACGTTAGGGTTAGGGTAGGGGTTAGGGTTAGGGTACGCATTAGGGTTAGGGTAGTTATTAAACCTATCCCACTCTCTAGATACCCCTTAGCACGTAAAGGAATAGTATTTGGGGGTCCAGCCATGGAGAAGAGTTTAGACACTAGGAGAAGATAAGGAACACACCCATTATCACGAAATCACATTAGGATTCTCTTTTTAAACTGTTCCTTAAAACACTAGTGCTTAGGAAATCTATTGGAGGCAGAAGCCGTCAAGGGTAGCTTAGGGCTAGGGTTAGGGTTAGGGTGAGGGTTAGGGTACGGCTTAGGGTACGGGTTCGGGGAGGGTTTCGGGTAGGGCGTAGGGTATGGTTTAGGTTTAGGGTTAGGGCTAGTGTTAGGGTTAGGGCTCGGTTTAGGGTACGGGTTAGGATTAGGGTACGCGTTAGGGTTAGGGTAGGGGTTAGGGTTAGGGTACGCGTTAGGGTGAGGGTAGTTATTAAACCTATCCCACTCTCTAGATACCCCTTAGCACGTAAAGGAATATTATTTGGGGGTCCAGCCATGGAGAAGAGTTTAGACACGAGGAGAAGATAAGGAACACACCCATTATCAAGAAATCACATTAGGATTCTCTTTTTAACCTGTTCCTTAAAACACTAGTGCTTAGGAAATCTATTGGAGGCAGAAGCAGTCAAGGGTAGCGTAGGGTTAGGGTTAGGGTTAGGGTGAGGGTTAGGGTACGGCTTAGGGTATGAGTTCGGGGAGGGTTTCGGGTAGGGCGTAGGGTATGGGTTAGGGCTAGTGTTAGGGTTAGGGCTCGGTTTAGGGTACGGGTTAGGATTAGGGTACACGTTAGGGTTAGGGTAGGGGTTAGGGTTAGGGTACGCATTAGGGTGAGGGTAGTTATTAAACCTATCCCACTCTCTAGATACCCCTTAGCACGTAAAGGAATATTATTTGGGGGTCCAGCCATGGAGAAGAGTTTAGACACTAGGAGAAGATAAGGAACACACCCATTATCAAGAAATCACATTAGGATTCTCTTTTTAACCTGTTCCTTAAAACACTAGTGCTTAGGAAATCTATTGGAGGCAGAAGCCGTCAAGGGTAGCTTAGGGCTAGGGTTAGGGTTAGGGTGAGGGTTAGGGTACGGCTTAGGGTACGGGTTCGGGGAGGGTTTCGGGTAGGGCGTAGGGTATGGTTTAGGGTTAGGGTTAGGGCTAGTGTTAGGGTTAGGGCTCGGTTTAGGGTACGGGTTAGGATTAGGGTACGCGTTAGTGTTAGGGTAGGGGTTAGGGTTAGGGTACGCGTTAGGGTGAGGGTAGTTATTAAACCTATCCCACTCTCTAGATACCCCTTAGCACGTAAAGGAATATTATTTGGGGGTCCAGCCATGGAGAAGAGTTTAGACACGAGGAGAAGATAAGGAACACACCCATTATCAAGAAATCACATTAGGATTCTCTTTTTAACCTGTTCCTTAAAACACTAGTGCTTAGGAAATCTATTGGAGGCAGAAGCAGTCAAGGGTAGCGTAGGGTTAGGGTTAGGGTTAGGGTGAGGGTTAGGGTACGGCTTAGGGTACGAGTTCGGGGAGGGTTTCGGGTAGGGCATAGGGTATGGGTTAGGGCTAGTGTTAGGGTTAGGGCTCGGTTTAGGGTACGGGTTAGGATTAGGGTACACGTTAGGGTTAGGGTAGGGGTTAGGGTTAGGGTATGCATTAGGGTGAGGGTAGTTATTAAACCTATCCCACTCTCTAGATACCCCTTAGCACGTAAAGGAATATTATTTGGGGGTCCAGCCATGGAGAAGAGTTTAGATACTAGGAGAAGATAAGGAACACCCCCATTATCAAGAAATCACATTAGGATTCTCTTTTTAACCTGTTCCTTAAAACACTAGTGCTTAGGAAATCTATTGGAGGCAGAAGCAGTCCAGGGTAGCGTAGGGTTAGGGTTAGGTTTAGGGTGAGGGTTAGGGTACGGCTTAGGGTACGGGTTCGGGGAGGGGTTCGGGTAGGGCGTAGGGTATGGGTTAGGGCTAGTGTTAGGGTTAGGGCTCGGTTTAGAGTACGGGTTAGGATTAGGGTACGCGTTAGGATTAGGGTAGTGGTTAGGGTTAGGGTACGCATTAGGGTGAGGGTAGTTATTAAACCTATCCCACTCTCTAGATACCCCTTAGCACGTAAAGGAATATTATTTGGGGGTCCAGCCATGGAGCAGAGTTTAGACACGAGGAGAAGATAAGGAACACACCCATTATCAAGAAATCACATTAGGATTCTCTTTTTAACCTGTTCCTTAAAACACTAGTGCTTAGGAAATCTATTGGAGGCAGAAGCAGTCAAGGGAAGCTTAGGGTTAGGGTTAGGGTTACGGTGAGGGTTAGGGTACGGCTTAGGTTACGGGTTCGGGGAGGGGTTCGGGTAGGGCGTAGGGTATGGGTTAGGGTTAGGGTTAGGGTTAGTGTTAGGGTTAGGGCTCGGTTTAGGGTACGGGTTAGGATTAGGGTACGCGTTAGGGTTAGGTTAGGGGTTAGGGTTAGGGTACGCGTTAGGGTGAGGGTAGTTATTAAACCTCTCCCACTCTCTAGATACCCCTTAGCACGTAAAGGAATATTATTTGGGGGTCCAGCCATGGAGAAGAGTTTAGACACTAGGAGAAGATAAGGAACACACCCATTATCAAGAAATCACATTAGGATTCTCTTTTTAACCTGTTCCTTAAAACACTAGTGCTTAGGAAATCTATTGGAGGCAGAAGCCGTCAAGGGTAGCTTAGGGCTAGGGTTAGGGTTAGGGTGAGGGTTAGGGTACGGCTTAGGGTACGGGTTCGGGGAGGGTTTCGGGTAGGGCGTAGGGTATGGTTTAGGGTTAGGGTTAGGGCTAGTGTTAGGGTTAGGGCTCGGTTTAGGGTACGGGTTAGGATTAGGGTACGCGTTAGGGTTAGGGTAGGGGTTAGGGTTAGGGTACGCGTTAGGGTGAGGGTAGTTATTAAACCTATCCCACTCTCTAGATACCCCTTAGCACGTAAAGGAATATTATTTGGGGGTCCAGCCATGGAGAAGAGTTTAGACATGAGGAGAAGATAAGGAACACCCCCATTATCAAGAAATCACATTAGGATTCTCTTTTTAACCTGTTCCTTAAAACACTAGTGCTTAGGAAATCTATTGGAGGCAGAAGCAGTCCAGGGTAGCGTAGGGTTAGGGTTAGGGTTAGGGTGAGGGTTAGGGTACGGCTTAGGGTACGGGTTCGGGGAGGGGTTCGGGTAGGGCGTAGGGTATGGGTTAGGGTTAGGGTTAGGGCTAGTGTTAGGGTTAGGGCTCGGTTTAGGCTACGGGTTAGGAATAGGGTACGCGTTAGGGTTAGGGTTGTGGTTAGGGTTAGGGTACGCATTAGGGTGAGGGTTGTTATTAAACCTATCCCACTCTCTAAATACCCCTTAGCACGTAAAGGAATATTATTTGGGGGTCCAGCCATGGAGAAGAGTTTAGACACTAGGAGAAGATAAGGAACACACCCATTATCACGAAATCACATTAGGATTCTCTTTTTAACCTGTTCCTTAAAACACTAGTGCTTAGGAAATCTATTGGAGGCAGAAGCCGTCAAGGGTAGCTTAGGGCTAGGGTTAGGGTTAGGGTGAGGGTTATTTTACGGCTTAGGGTACGGGTTCGGGGAGGGTTTCGGGTAGGGCGTAGGGTATGGTTTAGGGATAGGGTTAGGGCTAGTGTTAGGGTTAGGGCTCGGTTTAGGGTACGGGTTAGGATTAGGGTACGCGTTAGTGTTAGGGTAGGGGTTAGGGTTAGGGTACGCGTTAGGGTGAGGGTAGTTATTAAACCTATCCCACTCTCTAGATACCCCTTAGCACGTAAAGGAATATTATTTGGGGGTCCAGCCATGGAGAAGAGTTTAGACACGAGGAGAAGATAAGGAACACACCCATTATCAAGAAATCACATTAGGATTCTCTTTTTAACCTGTTCCTTAAAACACTAGTGCTTAGGAAATCTATTGGAGGCAGAAGCAGTCAAGGGTAGCGTAGGGTTAGGGTTAGGGTTAGGGTGAGGGTTAGGGTACGGCTTAGGGTACGAGTTCGGGGAGGGTTTCGGGTAGGGCATAGGGTATGGGTTAGGGCTAGTGTTAGGGTTAGGGCTCGGTTTAGGGTACGGGTTAGGATTAGGGTACACGTTAGGGTTAGGGTAGGGGTTAGGGTTAGGGTATGCATTAGGGTGAGGGTAGTTATTAAACCTATCCCACTCTCTAGATACCCCTTAGCACGTAAAGGAATATTATTTGGGGGTCCAGCCATGGAGAAGAATTTAGATACTAGGAGAAGATAAGGAACACCCCCATTATCAAGAAATCACATTAGGATTCTCTTTTTAACCTGTTCCTTAAAACACTAGTGCTTAGGAAATCTATTGGAGGCAGAAGCAGTCCAGGGTAGCGTAGGGTTAGGGTTAGGTTTAGGGTGAGGGTTAGGGTACGGCTTAGGGTACGGGTTCGGGGAGGGGTTCGGGTAGGGCGTAGGGTATGGGTTAGGGCTAGTGTTAGGGTTAGGGCTCGGTTTAGAGTACGGGTTAGGATTAGGGTACGCGTTAGGATTAGGGTAGTGGTTAGGGTTAGGGTACGCATTAGGGTGAGGGTAGTTATTAAACCTATCCCACTCTCTAGATACCCCTTAGCACGTAAAGGAATATTATTTGGGGGTCCAGCCATGGAGCAGAGTTTAGACACGAGGAGAAGATAAGGAACACACCCATTATCAAGAAATCACATTAGGATTCTCTTTTTAACCTGTTCCTTAAAACACTAGTGCTTAGGAAATCTATTGGAGGCAGAAGCAGTCAAGGGAAGCTTAGGGTTAGGGTTAGGGTTACGGTGAGGGTTAGGGTACGGCTTAGGTTACGGGTTCGGGGAGGGGTTCGGGTAGGGCGTAGGGTATGGGTTAGGGTTAGGGTTAGGGTTAGTGTTAGGGTTAGGGCTCGGTTTAGGGTACGGGTTAGGATTAGGGTACGCGTTAGGGTTAGGTTAGGGGTTAGGGTTAGGGTACGCGTTAGGGTGAGGGTAGTTATTAAACCTCTCCCACTCTCTAGATACCCCTTAGCACGTAAAGGAATATTATTTGGGGGTCCAGCCATGGAGAAGAGTTTAGACACTAGGAGAAGATAAGGAACACACCCATTATCAAGAAATCACATTAGGATTCTCTTTTTAACCTGTTCCTTAAAACACTAGTGCTTAGGAAATCTATTGGAGGCAGAAGCCGTCAAGGGTAGCTTAGGGCTAGGGTTAGGGTTAGGGTGAGGGTTAGGGTACGGCTTAGGGTACGGGTTCGGGGAGGGTTTCGGGTAGGGCGTAGGGTATGGTTTAGGGTTAGGGTTAGGGCTAGTGTTAGGGTTAGGGCTCGGTTTAGGGTACGGGTTAGGATTAGGGTACGCGTTAGGGTTAGGGTAGGGGTTAGGGTTAGGGTACGCGTTAGGGTGAGGGTAGTTATTAAACCTATCCCACTCTCTAGATACCCCTTAGCACGTAAAGGAATATTATTTGGGGGTCCAGCCATGGAGAAGAGTTTAGACATGAGGAGAAGATAAGGAACACCCCCATTATCAAGAAATCACATTAGGATTCTCTTTTTAACCTGTTCCTTAAAACACTAGTGCTTAGGAAATCTATTGGAGGCAGAAGCAGTCCAGGGTAGCGTAGGGTTAGGGTTAGGGTTAGGGTGAGGGTTAGGGTACGGCTTAGGGTACGGGTTCGGGGAGGGGTTCGGGTAGGGCGTAGGGTATGGGTTAGGGTTAGGGTTAGGGCTAGTGTTAGGGTTAGGGCTCGGTTTAGGCTACGGGTTAGGAATAGGGTACGCGTTAGGGTTAGGGTTGTGGTTAGGGTTAGGGTACGCATTAGGGTGAGGGTTGTTATTAAACCTATCCCACTCTCTAAATACCCCTTAGCACGTAAAGGAATATTATTTGGGGGTCCAGCCATGGAGAAGAGTTTAGACACTAGGAGAAGATAAGGAACACACCCATTATCACGAAATCACATTAGGATTCTCTTTTTAACCTGTTCCTTAAAACACTAGTGCTTAGGAAATCTATTGGAGGCAGAAGCCGTCAAGGGTAGCTTAGGGCTAGGGTTAGGGTTAGGGTGAGGGTTAGGTTACGGCTTAGGGTACGGGTTCGGGGAGGGTTTCGGGTAGGGCGTAGGGTATGGTTTAGGGATAGGGTTAGGGCTAGTGTTAGGGTTAGGGCTCGGTTTAGGGTACGGGTTAGGATTAGGGTACGCGTTAGGGTTAGGGTAGGGGTTAGGGTTAGGGTACGCGTTAGGGTGAGGGTAGTTATTAAACCTATCCCACTCTCTAGATACCCCTTAGCACGTAAAGGAATATTATTTGGGGGTCCAGCCATGGAGAAGAGTTTAGACACTAGGAGAAGATAAGGAACACCCCCATTATCAAGAAATCACATTAGGATTCTCTTTTTAACCTGTTCCTTAAAACACTAGTGCTTAGGAAATCTATTGGAGGCAGAAGCAGTCCAGGGTAGCGTAGGGTTAGGGTTAGGGTTAGGGTGAGGGTTAGGGTACGGCTTAGGGTACGGGTTCGGGGAGGGGTTCGGGTAGGGCGTAGGGTATGGGTTAGGGTTAGGGTTAGGGCTAGTGTTAGGGTTAGGGCTCGGTTTAGGCTACGGGTTAGGATTAGGGTACGCCTTAGGGTTAGGGTAGGGGTTAGGTTTAGGGTACGCATTAGGGTGAGGGTAGTTATTAAACCTATCCCACTCTCTAGATACCCCTTAGCACGTAAAGGAATATTATTTGGGGGTCCAGCCATGGAGAAGAGTTTAGACACTAGGAGAAGATAAGGAACACACCCATTATCACGAAATCACATTAGGATTCTCTTTTTAACCTGTTCCTTAAAACACTAGTGCTTAGGAAATCTATTGGAGGCAGAAGCCGTCAAGGGTAGCTTAGGGCTAGGGTTAGGGTTAGGGTGAGGGTTAGGGTACGGCTTAGGGTACGGGTTCGGGGAGGGTTTCGGGTAGGGCGTAGGGTATGGTTCAGGGTTAGGGTCAGGGCTCGTGTTAGGGTTAGGGCTCGGTTTAGGGTAAGGGTTAGGATTAGGGTACGCGTTAGGGTTAGGGTAGGGGTTAGGGTTAGGGTACGCGTTAGGGTGAGGGTAGTTATTCAACCTATCCCACTCTCTAGATACCCCTTAGCACGTAAAGGAATATTATTTGGGGGTCCAGCCATGGAGAAGAGTTTAGATACTAGGAGAAGATAAGGAACACCCCCATTATCAAGAAATCACATTAGGATTCTCTTTTTAACCTGTTCCTTAAAACACTAGTGCTTAGGAAATCTATTGGAGGCAGAAGCAGTCCAGGGTAGCGTAGGGTTAGGGTTAGGGTTAGGGTGAGGGTTAGGGTACGGCTTAGGGTACGGGTTCGGGGAGGGGTTCGGGTAGGGCGTAGGGTATGGGTTAGGGCTAGTGTTAGGGTTAGGGCTTGGTTTAGAGTACGGGTTAGGATTAGGGTACGCGTTAGGGTTAGGGTAGGGGTTAGCGTTAGGGTACGCATTAGGGTGAGGGTAGTTATTAAACCTATCCCACTCTCTAGATACCCCTTAGCACGTAAAGTAATATTATTTGGGGGTCCAGCCATGGAGAAGAGTTTAGACACGAGGAGAAGATAAGGAACACACCCATTATCAAGAAATCACATTAGGATTCTCTTTTTAACCTGTTCCTTAAAACACTAGTGCTTAGGAAATCTATTGGAGGCAGAAGCCGTCAAGGGTAGCTTAGGGCTAGGGTTAGGGTTAGGGTGAGGGTTAGGGTACGGCTTAGGGTACGGGTTCGGGGAGGGTTTCGGGTAGGGCGTAGGGTATGGTTTAGGGTTAGGGTTAGGGCTAGTGTTAGGGTTAGGGCTCGGTTTAGGGTACGGGTTAGGATTAGGGTACGCGTTAGTGTTAGGGTAGGGGTTAGGGTTAGGGTACGCGTTAGGGTGAGGGTAGTTATTAAACCTATCCCACTCTCTAGATACCCCTTAGCACGTAAAGGAATATTATTTGGGGGTCCAGCCATGGAGAAGAGTTTAGACACGAGGAGAAGATAAGGAACACACCCATTATCAAGAAATCACATTAGGATTCTCTTTTTAACCTGTTCCTTAAAACACTAGTGCTTAGGAAATCTATTGGAGGCAGAAGCAGTCAAGGGTAGCGTAGGGTTAGGGTTAGGGTTAGGGTGAGGGTTAGGGTACGGCTTAGGGTACGAGTTCGGGGAGGGTTTCGGGTAGGGCATAGGGTATGGGTTAGGGCTAGTGTTAGGGTTAGGGCTCGGTTTAGGGTACGGGTTAGGATTAGGGTACACGTTAGGGTTAGGGTAGGGGTTAGGGTTAGGGTATGCATTAGGGTGAGGGTAGTTATTAAACCTATCCCACTCTCTAGATACCCCTTAGCACGTAAAGGAATATTATTTGGGGGTCCAGCCATGGAGAAGAGTTTAGATACTAGGAGAAGATAAGGAACACCCCCATTATCAAGAAATCACATTAGGATTCTCTTTTTAACCTGTTCCTTAAAACACTAGTGCTTAGGAAATCTATTGGAGGCAGAAGCAGTCCAGGGTAGCGTAGGGTTAGGGTTAGGTTTAGGGTGAGGGTTAGGGTACGGCTTAGGGTACGGGTTCGGGGAGGGGTTCGGGTAGGGCGTAGGGTATGGGTTAGGGCTAGTGTTAGGGTTAGGGCTCGGTTTAGAGTACGGGTTAGGATTAGGGTACGCGTTAGGATTAGGGTAGTGGTTAGGGTTAGGGTACGCATTAGGGTGAGGGTAGTTATTAAACCTATCCCACTCTCTAGATACCCCTTAGCACGTAAAGGAATATTATTTGGGGGTCCAGCCATGGAGCAGAGTTTAGACACGAGGAGAAGATAAGGAACACACCCATTATCAAGAAATCACATTAGGATTCTCTTTTTAACCTGTTCCTTAAAACACTAGTGCTTAGGAAATCTATTGGAGGCAGAAGCAGTCAAGGGAAGCTTAGGGTTAGGGTTAGGGTTACGGTGAGGGTTAGGGTACGGCTTAGGTTACGGGTTCGGGGAGGGGTTCGGGTAGGGCGTAGGGTATGGGTTAGGGTTAGGGTTAGGGTTAGTGTTAGGGTTAGGGCTCGGTTTAGGGTACGGGTTAGGATTAGGGTACGCGTTAGGGTTAGGTTAGGGGTTAGGGTTAGGGTACGCGTTAGGGTGAGGGTAGTTATTAAACCTCTCCCACTCTCTAGATACCCCTTAGCACGTAAAGGAATATTATTTGGGGGTCCAGCCATGGAGAAGAGTTTAGACACTAGGAGAAGATAAGGAACACACCCATTATCAAGAAATCACATTAGGATTCTCTTTTTAACCTGTTCCTTAAAACACTAGTGCTTAGGAAATCTATTGGAGGCAGAAGCCGTCAAGGGTAGCTTAGGGCTAGGGTTAGGGTTAGGGTGAGGGTTAGGGTACGGCTTAGGGTACGGGTTCGGGGAGGGTTTCGGGTAGGGCGTAGGGTATGGTTTAGGGTTAGGGTTAGGGCTAGTGTTAGGGTTAGGGCTCGGTTTAGGGTACGGGTTAGGATTAGGGTACGCGTTAGGGTTAGGGTAGGGGTTAGGGTTAGGGTACGCGTTAGGGTGAGGGTAGTTATTAAACCTATCCCACTCTCTAGATACCCCTTAGCACGTAAAGGAATATTATTTGGGGGTCCAGCCATGGAGAAGAGTTTAGACATGAGGAGAAGATAAGGAACACCCCCATTATCAAGAAATCACATTAGGATTCTCTTTTTAACCTGTTCCTTAAAACACTAGTGCTTAGGAAATCTATTGGAGGCAGAAGCAGTCCAGGGTAGCGTAGGGTTAGGGTTAGGGTTAGGGTGAGGGTTAGGGTACGGCTTAGGGTACGGGTTCGGGGAGGGGTTCGGGTAGGGCGTAGGGTATGGGTTAGGGTTAGGGTTAGGGCTAGTGTTAGGGTTAGGGCTCGGTTTAGGCTACGGGTTAGGAATAGGGTACGCGTTAGGGTTAGGGTTGTGGTTAGGGTTAGGGTACGCATTAGGGTGAGGGTTGTTATTAAACCTATCCCACTCTCTAAATACCCCTTAGCACGTAAAGGAATATTATTTGGGGGTCCAGCCATGGAGAAGAGTTTAGACACTAGGAGAAGATAAGGAACACACCCATTATCACGAAATCACATTAGGATTCTCTTTTTAACCTGTTCCTTAAAACACTAGTGCTTAGGAAATCTATTGGAGGCAGAAGCCGTCAAGGGTAGCTTAGGGCTAGGGTTAGGGTTAGGGTGAGGGTTAGGTTACGGCTTAGGGTACGGGTTCGGGGAGGGTTTCGGGTAGGGCGTAGGGTATGGTTTAGGGATAGGGTTAGGGCTAGTGTTAGGGTTAGGGCTCGGTTTAGGGTACGGGTTAGGATTAGGGTACGCGTTAGTGTTAGGGTAGGGGTTAGGGTTAGGGTACGCGTTAGGGTGAGGGTAGTTATTAAACCTATCCCACTCTCTAGATACCCCTTAGCACGTAAAGGAATATTATTTGGGGGTCCAGCCATGGAGAAGAGTTTAGACACGAGGAGAAGATAAGGAACACACCCATTATCAAGAAATCACATTAGGATTCTCTTTTTAACCTGTTCCTTAAAACACTAGTGCTTAGGAAATCTATTGGAGGCAGAAGCAGTCAAGGGTAGCGTAGGGTTAGGGTTAGGGTTAGGGTGAGGGTTAGGGTACGGCTTAGGGTACGAGTTCGGGGAGGGTTTCGGGTAGGGCATAGGGTATGGGTTAGGGCTAGTGTTAGGGTTAGGGCTCGGTTTAGGGTACGGGTTAGGATTAGGGTACACGTTAGGGTTAGGGTAGGGGTTAGGGTTAGGGTATGCATTAGGGTGAGGGTAGTTATTAAACCTATCCCACTCTCTAGATACCCCTTAGCACGTAAAGGAATATTATTTGGGGGTCCAGCCATGGAGAAGAATTTAGATACTAGGAGAAGATAAGGAACACCCCCATTATCAAGAAATCACATTAGGATTCTCTTTTTAACCTGTTCCTTAAAACACTAGTGCTTAGGAAATCTATTGGAGGCAGAAGCAGTCCAGGGTAGCGTAGGGTTAGGGTTAGGTTTAGGGTGAGGGTTAGGGTACGGCTTAGGGTACGGGTTCGGGGAGGGGTTCGGGTAGGGCGTAGGGTATGGGTTAGGGCTAGTGTTAGGGTTAGGGCTCGGTTTAGAGTACGGGTTAGGATTAGGGTACGCGTTAGGATTAGGGTAGTGGTTAGGGTTAGGGTACGCATTAGGGTGAGGGTAGTTATTAAACCTATCCCACTCTCTAGATACCCCTTAGCACGTAAAGGAATATTATTTGGGGGTCCAGCCATGGAGCAGAGTTTAGACACGAGGAGAAGATAAGGAACACACCCATTATCAAGAAATCACATTAGGATTCTCTTTTTAACCTGTTCCTTAAAACACTAGTGCTTAGGAAATCTATTGGAGGCAGAAGCAGTCAAGGGAAGCTTAGGGTTAGGGTTAGGGTTACGGTGAGGGTTAGGGTACGGCTTAGGTTACGGGTTCGGGGAGGGGTTCGGGTAGGGCGTAGGGTATGGGTTAGGGTTAGGGTTAGGGTTAGTGTTAGGGTTAGGGCTCGGTTTAGGGTACGGGTTAGGATTAGGGTACGCGTTAGGGTTAGGTTAGGGGTTAGGGTTAGGGTACGCGTTAGGGTGAGGGTAGTTATTAAACCTCTCCCACTCTCTAGATACCCCTTAGCACGTAAAGGAATATTATTTGGGGGTCCAGCCATGGAGAAGAGTTTAGACACTAGGAGAAGATAAGGAACACACCCATTATCAAGAAATCACATTAGGATTCTCTTTTTAACCTGTTCCTTAAAACACTAGTGCTTAGGAAATCTATTGGAGGCAGAAGCCGTCAAGGGTAGCTTAGGGCTAGGGTTAGGGTTAGGGTGAGGGTTAGGGTACGGCTTAGGGTACGGGTTCGGGGAGGGTTTCGGGTAGGGCGTAGGGTATGGTTTAGGGTTAGGGTTAGGGCTAGTGTTAGGGTTAGGGCTCGGTTTAGGGTACGGGTTAGGATTAGGGTACGCGTTAGGGTTAGGGTAGGGGTTAGGGTTAGGGTACGCGTTAGGGTGAGGGTAGTTATTAAACCTATCCCACTCTCTAGATACCCCTTAGCACGTAAAGGAATATTATTTGGGGGTCCAGCCATGGAGAAGAGTTTAGACATGAGGAGAAGATAAGGAACACCCCCATTATCAAGAAATCACATTAGGATTCTCTTTTTAACCTGTTCCTTAAAACACTAGTGCTTAGGAAATCTATTGGAGGCAGAAGCAGTCCAGGGTAGCGTAGGGTTAGGGTTAGGGTTAGGGTGAGGGTTAGGGTACGGCTTAGGGTACGGGTTCGGGGAGGGGTTCGGGTAGGGCGTAGGGTATGGGTTAGGGTTAGGGTTAGGGCTAGTGTTAGGGTTAGGGCTCGGTTTAGGCTACGGGTTAGGAATAGGGTACGCGTTAGGGTTAGGGTTGTGGTTAGGGTTAGGGTACGCATTAGGGTGAGGGTTGTTATTAAACCTATCCCACTCTCTAAATACCCCTTAGCACGTAAAGGAATATTATTTGGGGGTCCAGCCATGGAGAAGAGTTTAGACACTAGGAGAAGATAAGGAACACACCCATTATCACGAAATCACATTAGGATTCTCTTTTTAACCTGTTCCTTAAAACACTAGTGCTTAGGAAATCTATTGGAGGCAGAAGCCGTCAAGGGTAGCTTAGGGCTAGGGTTAGGGTTAGGGTGAGGGTTAGGTTACGGCTTAGGGTACGGGTTCGGGGAGGGTTTCGGGTAGGGCGTAGGGTATGGTTTAGGGATAGGGTTAGGGCTAGTGTTAGGGTTAGGGCTCGGTTTAGGGTACGGGTTAGGATTAGGGTACGCGTTAGGGTTAGGGTAGGGGTTAGGGTTAGGGTACGCGTTAGGGTGAGGGTAGTTATTAAACCTATCCCACTCTCTAGATACCCCTTAGCACGTAAAGGAATATTATTTGGGGGTCCAGCCATGGAGAAGAGTTTAGACACTAGGAGAAGATAAGGAACACCCCCATTATCAAGAAATCACATTAGGATTCTCTTTTTAACCTGTTCCTTAAAACACTAGTGCTTAGGAAATCTATTGGAGGCAGAAGCAGTCCAGGGTAGCGTAGGGTTAGGGTTAGGGTTAGGGTGAGGGTTAGGGTACGGCTTAGGGTACGGGTTCGGGGAGGGGTTCGGGTAGGGCGTAGGGTATGGGTTAGGGTTAGGGTTAGGGCTAGTGTTAGGGTTAGGGCTCGGTTTAGGCTACGGGTTAGGATTAGGGTACGCCTTAGGGTTAGGGTAGGGGTTAGGTTTAGGGTACGCATTAGGGTGAGGGTAGTTATTAAACCTATCCCACTCTCTAGATACCCCTTAGCACGTAAAGGAATATTATTTGGGGGTCCAGCCATGGAGAAGAGTTTAGACACTAGGAGAAGATAAGGAACACACCCATTATCACGAAATCACATTAGGATTCTCTTTTTAACCTGTTCCTTAAAACACTAGTGCTTAGGAAATCTATTGGAGGC